>NC_091194.1:6882850-7027850 GCF_040958095.1 Procambarus clarkii | reverse complement strand
TTTGTAATAAAAGCAGAATAGTAAAACCTTTGAAGAAATCAAATATTTATATTTTTTCTGTCAAGTTGAGGCAATATACCTGCCATCTGGTAAAGCGGACATGATATTCTGGTCCACCAAGAACTTATCAGTTAACTAATCCTCTCCAGCAATCAACCCCTGATGGTTCAAGTGGTTGAGCACCGTTTCTTCACCCCATCCTCACATCCCTGGCTCCCTGACCCTCATAGCCCTTACAAGTGCTATAGTAACACTGGCTTACCATGTTCTCCCTCATGATCACCTAATCTTTTCCAGCCCATCAAATGCAGTCTAAGCGAGTTTTCTACTGTCGTGTAAAAACTTAACAATACGTACTGTAATATGTTAGCAACAAATAATCCACGGTTACTTTAGCTATAATAATTTCATATCTATTTTTGGATATACGTACTGTATATGGTACTGTGCATTATAAATCCTTTATTAACCCTCAAAGAACAACTATCATCAAAATTGATACCCCTGTCTGTGTAAAAAAAAACAAAAAAACTTACAGATGCTGTACATTTTCATGCAAACAGTAAGGAAAAGGGCAAAAAAAAAACAAAAAAAAAACATATCTAAGTCTTTTTTGTACAGTATAACTATATATTTACATCATTTGTATAAAAACTGGCCAATAATAATTAAAATCCAGCAATTGATGATAACCACATTGGCCTAAGAGATCAACATATGATGTTACCTGACCTTTAAGGGTTAATAAGATTTTCCAAAACTTATGAACCTTTCACTGTTGCATTACATACAACCTTTGTGTCCTTCCCTCTACTGTAGTATTTAGCAAAAAAATAAACAAAACCTTATAGGATATAACGTATACACATCTGAATAGAAAAACATTGAAAAACAACAAATTTAATCTAAAATTATACACAAATTCACCCAAAGAAAAGTTTGTACTTTCATTGGCTACCATAGGGTTTGTACATATACATGTGATGACTATTTACGCATGATGACTATTTACGTATGTTGACTATTCTACCGTAAAAATGCAACAGACAAAAAAATAGGCGCCAAGAAAATTCCAAAACAATTCCCTTGAAGGTCACGATAAAAGAAATCAAAATAAAATATTTTATTTGTGAGAGTGAAAAAGTAAAACTTGCGGATTAACCTGTCTCCTGAGAGAGTGAATATTACTAAGGCTTGCAATAAACTTTTATACAGCATCCGTTCCTCACTACATCCTGAAAATGCCAGCCAGTGGAGACCGACAAAAATGCCAGAGCTGAATCTCTCTCTATTTCAGTCTGGTGTTTTTGCATATACAGTATATATGCGTGTGCATGTGAATTTGTGTAAGTACATATGTATGCATAATACACACACAAACCTATGTATACTGTAATTTTAAAAATATAATAATACAGTGGCAACTACCAAATCCAGATCTCCAAAAATTATGAAGTAAAAAAATTATTTTGGAAATTCAGAATATTGTTTATTCTTATGAAAATATAGTAGAACATACGTAAACTACAGAAAAAATCGTGAAAACAAATCTAGATATATTAGTCTTCTGTTATGCACATATATAAATTGATGCAGGTGACTTCACTTGCCGCGACAAGCAATAAGAAGGTCTGTTCCTGCACACATCCTTCCACTTGTTAAGAATGTATTTCCTGTCACTCATACTCATTACATCATCAACTATTTACACAAATTTATTCAGGGAGACCCCTATTGTCACTACAAATAAGTAAATTCTCACTAATAACATTGAATAAACATGAATATCCTGCTTCATAACCACTGGGGCTATGGCGGAGCGAGACCGGAGGGTGACGTGTTTCCTTCGACAAGGTTAAGCGGGCACCATTTCCTTCAACAAGGTTATTCAATCAAGGCCACTCTATCCCCAGAGATCTCTCATAGTTCCTCTCCCAACCAAACATTTGCAGACAATATCTACAGTGTTCCACATGTCTCGGCACTCACAGGCACGTTCTGCACAAACTCCCACAAACTCGGATAATGCTCATGAGAATGTCCCCATAACAAATAGGTTGGGAAGCTGGATCCTGGGATTTAGTTCTGATGAGGTTCAAATCTCTTTACAGTCAAGTTCTCCTGGTAGATGTCCATTATATGATAAGTTGACATTTATATTTTGCTCAGGGAAGAAAACAAAATTTATGGTGTGAATAATATCATCTTAAGAATGGCTCTGATGATATTTTCAATTATATTTTTAAATTAACTCAGCACTAAGAGAGTGTTGGCATCTTGGGAAAGGCATTGAGCATATTTAAAACATAATTTTATGTTTTATTTTCCTTTTGAGTATGACATGGAAAAATTTAAAAATGTGGAAAATTTTGTGATAATTAATATTTTGGAGGTGCCACTGTAAACAAAATATATATATATATATATATATATATATATATATATATATATATATATATATATATATATATATATATATATATATATATATATATATATATATATATATATATATATGCATGCATCTGGGGGTGTATATATATATATATATATATATATATATATATATATATATATATATATATATATATATATATATATATATATATATATATATATATATATATATATATATATATATATATATATATATATATATATATATATATATATGCATGCATCTGGGGGTGTGAGTTGTGAGTTTTCAGTTTTATATATATATATATATATATATATATATATATATATATATATATATATATATATATATATATATATATATATATATGTGTGTGTGTGTGTGTGTGTGTAATTACCTAAGTGTAGTTATAGGATCAGAGCTACGCTCGTGGTGTCCCGTCTTCCCAACACTCTGTCATATAACGCTTTGAAACTACTGATGGTCTTGGCCTCCACCACCTTCTCATCTAACTTGTTAAAAAGAGTGGTAGCCAAGAGGAGGATTCGAACCCCTCACTTGGTACTCTCAAGCTAGTGCCCTAGACCACCATGCAACGACTTTGTAATATAAAAATAGGAAAGAGAATTGGTATTATTATTGAGGACTGGCGGTAGTTCACTCCTATATCTTCCTTAGGGAGCAACAATTTATATTTTTCAATTCACTTCGGCACTAGGAGAATCGAACTGTGGACCCCCACTTGCGTGAACCCGAAGCTCTATCGACAGAGCTATCGAGTGGCCTTATTAAAAAAAACATTTATTACATGAACAATCAAAGAAGCAACCATTGTCATTGGGTGGAACTCTGGACTGTGAGCCCGCAGAGGATGCTCCTACAGCTGGGCTACGATGGCTTCTGTGTGTGTGTTTGGGGAAGGGGGGGGGGGGAGGGAATGGGGTTTATGTGATGGTTACTTTAATAAGTGGGTAGAGTGTACAATGTAATTGAAATTTATTTTCACTTTCTATATACAAAATGAAAGATTCTAGCAAGTCAACCTGCATGTGTACACTAGTAACAAACCAATTTTAAATAAATAAATAAAAAGGCAATTATTAATATATTAACAACCTTGTTATAATGTAAAGATTATCAAAACACATATCAAATCAAATATGAAATTAAAAAACAACTAAAACAATTAGAAATTCAATTTTTTACTCGTTATCCATTAAAATTAATTCTTTAGAAAAACCCTTCAGCTGACTTATAGTGCAAAGAATGAGATGATGCAGTAACATGTCAGGTCATGCAAACCTGACATGTGAATTGAATTAATTTTTATATGAATCAGTTCTCACCGACATGTACCGGAGTTATCACAAGTTGTGTGATGTCTTGCTACCTACACAACTCAACCGTATTATTATTTACTGGCCCGCACGCATTACTGCATAATCTGTGCCATATACTTTGAGAGATATGTGTCAAATAGCTCTATATAAAACAAGAGCAGTTCATTCCTACAAGTTTACCATTTTAAACCCCACATTCTTACTAAAAACGAGACCCCTCATCCATACCATAGTTTAGACTAACTGTATTTGACTTGCACATACGTTACCCGTTTTCAAAGATTAATAAATTTAAACTTGACTCCCCTAGCTGTTTTCTCGTGGATCACTACAAACTTTTACGTCATTTAACTACAAGATGAAGGAAGCAGCAGCAAGAGAAAAGTATAAATCTAATTACCTTTTTCACACAGGCTATATTTGGCTAGACAAGAATTAAAGGAATATGAGTAGATGAAAGATTATTTGAAACTTTGGTTCAGAAAATAACTTGTTAATAATAAAACACAGTAACTAATAATAAAACAAAGTAACTTGCTTAACCACCAATTAAGCAAGGAGATAGCTTAAGACTGGCAACAATGAATTCATCCTTAAGCATAACCTTCCTTCATAAATAAGTCTTAACTAATACATCATACTGGTGACATTAAATTGATGCTTACCACAAGCAATGCATACATATAAAAATTTGTGTTTTGTACAGACCTATTGGCTTATCATATGACAAAATACTTATTGTGACACTAATCATTAAACTAAGAGAAACACTGGCGGTTATCTTGCGTTGGTTCCGAGGATCAAAATCCCCGCAGCCTGGTCTCTGACCAAGCCTTCTGGCAGTAATCTAAATGACGTAACTTTTTCCTTAATGATTCACACTCCTTTGATTTTCAGTTCAATTATCCATTCTGATAATATATTTAGTTTATAAATACTAATATATAAATATTATTTATATATATATATATATATGTATATATGTATGTATATATCCTTAGTACTTAAAAATTCTGTACTAATTTACTAATTTAAGATAAATAAATTTGCCTGGAATGCCTCGGACATCCAGAAATTTCTCAGTTTATTGGCCACACGAAAAAGAGTGCATTTAGTTCAAAAACTCTTGATGCTTCATCATCACTGTCAGTACATGTATTATTAAAAATCTCCTCGCTGGTCTCGTTCCACACGCACTGCTGCCCCTGCACCCCACACTCTGGTCCCTCCCCGCACTCTGGCCCCTCCCCCCCAGCACACCTTCAGTAAGGGTTCTTTAATAACCTTTTTATGCGGTAATCATACACTCTTCGGCAAAAGAAAAGAAGTTCTGGCACTACACATTCAGGTGGCTGACGATCTTTGCGACAATACCCTTCTTCTGGCTCTGGAACAGGTTTTGCTATTGGATGCATTCCTTCTTGAAGGAGGCGGAGGAAGCGTCTATACCTAAAAGAGTAGAGAAAATAATAGGCCACATGATTATTACACTCCTATTTATGCTAACAGAAATAAATCAATTTAGTATCATCAATACCCTGTAATTATATATAAGAGAGGCAGGGATGTTATACATTATCCATTCCCCATCCTCTCCCAGGAAAATCTGGATAAATATGACAATGTAACATTGGATCACCACTGAAAACACTGATCCAATGTAAATTAAAAGTTACTCGAAGATGTTTTACCCACTTGGAACATTTACCATTTTATGTGTAATTGCTGCACAGTACCATGCAGAGAAAAATCATGACTAAAAAGTTGAGTGTAACAACAGAAACACAAATATTACATAATATAACAAAACAATTTCCTGGCAAGTGTTATTTTCTGATTGCTTATGCCTTTAAAATATATAAAGTGGCTGTTATTTCCCTCAAACTTTGACCTTTGCCTAAGACAGCTTAGGGAACACGTCTTGAAGGTACAGAACCTGAATGCTGCCAACTCCTTCTCTAGATCTGAGACACATTGCTTCATAGGTCGGCATGCTTCAGGTACCTTCAAAACGTCTTCCCTAAGCTGTCTGAGGCAAAGATCAAAGCAAAGTTTGAGGGGAATAACAGCCATTTTCAATACTTTGGAGGCATAAGCAATCAGAAATAACACTATCCAGGAAGACAAACATTCATTACAGAGTGTTATTTAAGGCTGTCAGAGTAGGGATATTCTACACAGTGTTATCCAAAGCTGTTACAATGGGGATACTTTACAGTGTTATCGAAAGCTGTTATAATTGGGATACTTTACAGTGTTATCCAAGGCTGCTACAGTAGGGATACTATAGAACCAATGTACTAAAGACTTGTAAATAAAACATGTTTGTGTCTATTTCACTTATCTTCTCCAGATGTTGACTGAAACATCACATATCCTCATAATCTTCCTCTCTAGCACTAATATCAGTCATAATTTTACATTTAAAATTTTAGGAAAGGATAACACGCAAAGGAGATATTGAAGCCAAACGATGGGATCAAACTTGGGTCCCTGAACTCCTGAAGCACATGCACTATATATCATAATCTTATCACTATATTTGTGATAACTTGCAATTTACTTAAACAAAATTCTAGTACTGTAACATTATAACAAAAATATGATTAATATTAAACAATATGGGCATAAAAAATTCATCTGAAATCAAACACCCAAATGTTCCCCAATAGAATAATTGCACTCTTTCCACACTCCAAATACAAAACAAAACCCACTCACTAACCGGCAGTATTCATTAAAGGTGAGGACATAGCAACGATCCTCAATACAAGCGACACTAAGATGATCCCGATGCTTAGAGGCAAAGATCTCATCAGGAAGGTCATCTGGGCGTCTCCCTGAGTCTGTATGTTCCGGACGATAGTACCATAAAATTGACATCATCATGTCAGCTGTAAAAAGAAACAAAAAGTACAGCTTAACTCTTGGACTACTCAGCTATTTAAATTAAAAGTACTACATTAGGGTATGCCTGACAAAAATAGCTAACAAACCAAATGGGTAAAAATCACATATGCATAGCAATTTGCACTTAGGAGGCAAATGCAGGTAGTAATTGAAGCACAAGAGGTTATCTCGAGATGATTTCGGGGCTTAGCATCCCCGCGGCCCGGTCCTCGACCAGGCCTCCTTTTTATTACATATCGCCTGGAAGGAGCCTGTAGTAGCTGTCTAACTCCCAGGTACCTATTTACTGCTAGGTGAACATGGGCATCAGAGTAACAGAAACTCTGCCCATCTGTTTCTGCCTCCACCGTGGATCGAACCCAGAACCTTAAGACATCGAATCCCGAGCACTGTCCACTCAGCCGTCAGGCCAGGAGGTTATCGCAAATAGTGATTGGAGCACAAGAGATAGTCGCAGATAGTGGTTGGAGCAAAAGACGTAGTCACAGATAGTGGTTGAAGCCATGAAAGGGTTAATAAAACATTTTTGCACACCCCCATAGGCTGTGCTGAAATAGAAATAACAATGTGTGTGCACTTCAGTCTTCCTAGCATTAGTACAGTACAACTCAAAATGTACAGTTTGAAAAGATTCGTGCTGTGTCGGTGTTGACTACTGACCTAGCTTCATTAAGCAATCAGTATACCAGGAGAAACTTTGGCAAAATGATGTACTGTACTGTGCAGTAGCCTAGGCAACACACTAATCATGTCATATATACCTATTCAAAATTAATTGTTTATAAACTATTTTTGCATCATTTATCATTTACAACAAGAAGGAACTGTTTTATAAAACAATAGCCCACCAAGTTTATTACAGGTCAGATTGCAGTAACTCAATTCTATCACAGTTCTACTATATTTAAAGCTGTAGTACATTACTATACACTTTATAGCAATGTAATATAGGCACACAATGTACTGTAATATAAATTTTTCAGATGCATCACATTGTACTGTACTCTAAATTCTGGAGTGCATTATCCCATACTTGCAAAATAGCTATGGTCCAAAATGGCTCTGGTACCAACCAGTGCCACTAAGGGAACTCCATTTGTATGTTATACAATGTAAACAACCGTATAATGTATAAAACTCAAGGTGAGTCAAGAATTCAAAATACTGTATTATGGTATAGTACAAATTTACCATGAATATAATTGTTCATGAACTATGGATATATAAATAAGAAAAGGTGTAAAGGAACAATCCAACTACAGTACAGTACATTAGAGGGTTCAGTTGAATCTCAGGTTGCATTACTCTTGTAGCATATCATGACTTAGTGGTTTAGGGCATGTGCTTTGGGTCCAAAGTACAGGTTCGAATCCTTCTCATGGCTCCTACTGATTTTTTAATTGACATATCATGTTAATGTGATTCCTTTGTGCATTTGAAAGGAGCATTAGATGTAGAACTCCTGGACCACACCCAGAGTGCATGAGCATGATGGGTGAAACCCTGATTGGGCTTCAGTAGCAGCCTCAGGACCCCTAGAGGATTTAGCTGAATTACTGGTTGCATTGCTTTTGACCATGTCGTGGTGTAACTGTCTAGGGTGTGTGCATGGGAGTACCAAGTGCGAGGGCTTGAATCCTCCTCATGGCTCCTACTGATTTTCTCAATATGCAAAGTATTTTGGCCATAAATCCTGAAAAATATGGATAACAAAATGTAAAAGTACTGCAGCAAACTTACAGGTTTCTGGGTCCTCCCACAACGCAGCAACCTTGGCAACAAAAGGAAGATCTGTTTTCCGTGGACCAGACCGTAAAAGAACACAGTCACGGACACGCACCACCTCACCACCTTTACTGTGGCTTATAGCTGTGTAACATGTTCTAACAAGTTCCAGTTCATCATTCTGTAATTGAGAAAATTCTAATTTTTCTTTTCAAAAAATATAAATTTCCATAAATTACAAACTGAAAATACAGTAATGAAAAATATTAATGTATAGACAGTATTATAATTTGTAAACAGTTCATGAAAATCTTTATTAGTGTATGCTGTGTGCATGTGTGTGTGTGTGTGTATTTTGTGCATTTAATTACCTAACTGTAATTACAGGATGAGTTCTGTCTTTCTTATAATGTGTCATATGTTATTTTGATGCTTCAAATTATTTTGGCATCAACACCCTCTTATTTAAATTATTCCAACAGTCCACATCTTTGTTCACAAAAGAGAACTTTTGCAAAAAAAATTATATCTTTGCTTTCTTAGATTAAATCTATGGTCTCTTGTTCTTGAAGTTGCATATTTAAAAAATTCTTCCTTGTCAACTTCTTTATTAATGTCACGATGTTGAATGTAGCAATCATATCACCTCTTTTCCTTTTATCTACAGTGTACTAGCTTTGTCATGTTTAATGCCTCCAGCCTCTCCTCATAATTCTTCTTTTAGGTTCAGAAACTATTTAGTAACATGTCTTTGCACCTTTTCAGTTTGTTAATGTGCTTCTTGAGACATGGACATAGCATAACTACAGCGTAGTATTTTAATTTTGGTCTTAGAAATGTAATTAATAATTTCTTATGCATTTTCATACATGTCAGTACTGTACGTGTATGTATGCTCTAGATTCCATAACAGCTTCTTGTGTGGGATTCTGTCAAAAGTTTTTTTTTTTTAAGTCCAGACAGATACAGTCAACGCAACTATCTCTTTTCTGTAGGATCTCTATGGCGCAAGTAGATTTGTTACACAGGAGTTTTCAATTTGAAAGTCGAACTGTCATTTATAATGTCATTTATCTCTGGGTATTCTATCAATTTAGCTTTCATTATTTCTCAAGTGATTTGACTACCACACTTGTTAATGATACGGGACCTACAACTTAGAGGGGTTTTGTTTGTTACCAGTTTTTGAAGATTGGAACTACAGTATTTTTATCTTTTCTGCATATCAGCTAGGTTCCATGTTTGAAGTGTGTAATTACCTAAGTGTGTGTGTGTGTGTGTGTGTGTGTGTGTGTGTGTGTGTGTGTGTGTGTGTGTATGTGTGTGTGTGTGTATGTGTGTGTGTGTGTGTGTGTGTGTGTGTTTGTACATGTGTGAGAATGCAAAATTGATGCTGTTAAAGTTTATGATCGGTGAGATTGACTGATAAGACTTCCATTCACAACCAGGCACTGGAAACAGTGGATTATTCAATCTGAGTGGTGAGAGAAAAAGTGAGCATAGTGCAAGGTCATGTGAGTGTGTGTAGATATAATTAATATATAATATAGATGTAAGCTTTTTTGTGTGTGTGTGTGTGGCTGTGAGCTTATGTGTGTGTGTGGCTGTGAGCTTATGTGTGTGTGTGGCTGTGAGCTCATGAGTGTGTGTGGCTGAGCTTGTTAGTGTTTGTGAGTGTTAGCTTCTTTGAGCGTGTCGGAGTTTCTGAGTGCGTGTGATTGTGAGCTTTTGGGGTATGTGAGGATATGAGCTTGTGAGTGCTTGCTTTACTAAACATACTACACCTACTGAATGTTAAACAAGTTCCAAGCTTATTCTACCACATAAAAGTGCTTGACAATACCTGTACCAACTTAATGATGAATTGCACTAAGTTTATTTTTATATTTTGTAAATACTGTACTTAAAAGTATGTATTGTAAATAAAGTAAAAATTTAATTTAATGACTATTACAGTATTAACATTTAAAATTTATTGGTTCATGCTAACTAATGACTTTCCCGCACTAAAAAGCATCGGTAAGGGCGTACTCGTTTAATCTTGACATTTGTAAACAAAGTAATAAGTCCTGTTATCGGGGACAGAAAGTCTGTACTTAGGCTTATCGAAGTCCCCCTAGCTAAGCCAACTACCAACTCCCAGGAACCTTATTAAATGCTAGGTGAACAGAGGTATCATGTGAAAGGAAACATGCCCAACCATTTCTGTTCTGCCCGACGATTAATCCTGGGGTTTCCTGATTGTAAGTCGAGGACGCACACCGCCGAACCTTGCGACCTCTCATAAATTTCCATTAATAATAGTTAATCCTAAGTACTATATAAACTTTCTAGTGTGTGGAAAGTTAGAAGTGGGCAGTTAACCTATAATATATAATAATAATAGCACAAAATGCCTCTAGAATTACCAGACTGTAATCCTAGAAAACATGCGCATGATATCTACTTACATTCTCTTAGTTAATTCCACATTCAATTAAGTGCATTATCATCATTATGCTGCATGAAATTTATAGGTTAAGGTATATAGAATTTTAAAGGATATAAATTTGAGACAAAACCAACTATAACCCATTTCAGATTAGTATATTATACCTAACTCAAGAATGGTATGATATTGTACCAGACTATAAAATGACATAATATTGTACCAGATTCAAGAATGGTATAATATTGTACCAGACTCAAAAATAGTATGATATTGCACCAGACTCAAAAATAGCATGATATTATACCAGACTCAAGAATGGTATCATATTGTATCAAATTCAAGAATGGCAAGACATAATATCAGACTCAAGAATGGTATTATATTGTATCAGATTAAAAAATGCTATGATATTGTACCAGACTCAAGAACTCAAAAATGCTATGACATTATACCAGACTCAAGAATGCTATGATATTGTACCAAGAATGCTATGATATTGTACCAAGAATGCTATGATATTGTACAAGACTCACAAATACTATGATATTGTACAAGACTCACAAATACTATGATATTGTACCAAGAATGGTATGATATTGTGCCAGACTCAAGAATGGTATGATATTGTACCCAACTCAAGAATGATATGATATTGTACTCAACTCAAGAATGGAATGATATTGTGCCCAACTCAAGAATGAAATGAAACACATACATTTTTTATAAAGAGAATAGGCTAATTATGTTTGGTAATCTCTTGTCACAATTATTATAGAAACTGGCAAAATAAAAAACAGTCATTAACTATTTTCATTTTTAAAATCTCTAAAACAATTTCAAATATGTTCCAAGGACCTATATACCTCAGAACCTTTCCACTTTCGTGAAATACAAGACAAATCTACTCAATATGACCCAACCAGGATTCAACCCCCCTTGCTACTCTGGATCACCCCTGAATGTACACAGTACTCTGACCACCTCACCAATGATAGTCTAATACCAGTATATTATTATTATTACTATTATTATTATAATATATATATATATATATATATATATATATATATATATATATATATATATATATGTATATATATATATATATATATATATATATATATATATATATATATATATATATATATATATATATATATATATGTCGTACCTAGTAGCCAGAACTCACTTTTTGGCCAACTATTCAAGGCCCGATTTGCCTAATAAGCCAAGTTTTCATGAATTAATTGTTTTTCGACTACCTAACCTACCTAACCTAACCTAACCTAACTTTTTCGGCTACCTAACCAAACCTAACCTACAAAGATAGGTTAGGTTAGGTTAGGTAGGGTTGGTTAGGTTCGGTCATATATCTACGTTAATTTTAACTCCAATAAAAAAAATTGACCTCATACATAATGAAATGGGTAGCTTTATCATTTCATAAGAAAAAAATTAGAAAAAATATATTAATTCAGGAAAACTTGGCTTATTAGGCAAATCGGGCCTTGAATAGTAGGCCAAAAAGTGAGTTCTGGCTACTAGGTACGACATATATATATATATATATATATATATATATATATATATATATATATATATATATATATATATATATATATATATATATATATATATATATATATATATATATATATAATGTATGTTATATTGAATATGACCGAGAAGGTTAGATCAATGATTCTTGACATCCCAGAAAGGCTAGAATGCATACTTAAGCAATTATTTGAAGCATGTACTAGAGAAGCACCTTTCCTGAGACCTGAGAGTCTCAGTATATAAACAAGTACAGCAGATGGTGTCACCATGGCTTCTCCTCTCAGT
The DNA here is from genome assembly GCF_040958095.1 of Procambarus clarkii. Taxonomy (NCBI): domain Eukaryota; kingdom Metazoa; phylum Arthropoda; class Malacostraca; order Decapoda; family Cambaridae; genus Procambarus; species Procambarus clarkii. The sequence continues at coordinate 7,015,180 of NC_091194.1, read as the reverse complement.
GCTCTATTTCTAAATTTTTACATGGATACTGTTGAGAAAAACCAGAGTTGAATGAAATAAAACAAATTTCTAGGTGAGCCTAGGTGATATACTCTGAAGGTATATGCTGAGACGGTGGTTGCTTTTCACGGCGAGGTGGTGAAAATAAATGCCATCGCTTCCTGTGCATCTGTGAAGGGGCTGGGTTGTGGCTCCAACATATGAATATGCCTTAATGCCAGTAATGAGTGCCCTAAATGGTACAGTATATGTGAAGTAATGTCAACCCGTGTCAGCCATGCTCTTACACACAGCTCCGATTGAAAGCAGGTTGACAAGGAAGTCAGTACAATAAGGCAGATCCTTGTCAACAATGGATATTCTAATGGTTATGATGAAGAGGTCATTAAAAGGAGGGTGAACTATCATGTTATCTCTGATAATGAGGTCAACACTTCAGAATCTGCATAACCTCTTCTACAGGAACTTCTTTCAACTCCCCACAAGACATAAAAAAAATGTCCTGTAAGATATAAACAAAAATGTGACCCTTACCAACACTGAACAGAAGATACAGCTCACAATATATTACAAAAGTAAGAAGACTGAGGAGCTCACTTGACACCAATGCAATGTACTGTAAGAGACAAAAGTCACCTTGCCTTCACAAGCCTACTTGTAAACTATCAATCTCAAAGATCTCAATACCCGTAAACAGACAAGACAACATCTCTCCAAAGGCACTTGAAAGTGCACAAAGACAAGTATCCATCAAAGATCATATAATTTCTGCAGACAACTAGACCATCACCAGAGATAGTCTGACCAATAGCACCAAAATAATCAACAGAGACAATGACAACAGGAGTTTAGACATAGCCATAGTATCATCTTTCAAACACTGAGGTACATCCTGCTATCTACCTGACCAAGAGAGAACTATCACCTCACACCATACCTACTGCCCCCGCTAGCCAAGAAGAATAAAGAACAAGATTGCCCTATTTCCTTTAGTGGGTAACACTTCACCTCACCCCACTTTACATTGCATATATAATGTAAAACCCACTAATATGTATTCACTTTCCCTCTGCCTCTGTAGATATTTAAGAGAGCTTAAGTAAAACACGTCCTTCAGTGACATGTGTCAGGCCCAGCAAAATTGTCACGTGAAATTTGGAGAGTTTCATTTTCACTTCCTTCCCAAGTGAAAAAGAACAATAGAAATACAGAAGAATATTTGCACTAGAATACTTGATAAAAATATTTCGGTCATATTCAGTAACATGTGTCTATAATATATAGACATACATACACTGTATATTTTATAAGCTATATTCTATATTTTATAAACTATATTACATATAATATACTATATATTTATATAAAAACACACATGCATACACACACACTTATCTTTTATATATTTTATTTATCTTTATTATATATCACACTGTTATCATATCCTATAATTTTTCAAGTAAATAATGAGCAGTACAGTGAAACCTCAAAAATATGCAGTTCTATATACAGTAATGTAATGGAAGTCCTAAAATTCTCGAAAGAGTTTTCTACCAACAGAACAAAATTAAAGTTAGGGCTATGGAATCAAACTTTCAAATATATGGGAAAAACGTGGACCGGTATGATATCATTAATATTTAGACCATATTTCTTAAAAAAAAAATTCTATAGTTTCCCATTTACTATTAACACTTTCGCGCTATCTGGACGCGCCGGCGCGTTCGGTTTCGTCTAACGTAAACGCATAGTGGACATAAAGTTATGTCAACTTTTAAAATATTTGTATAAAATTCAATTTTTATCCAATTTACTTTGGGTTTGTTTCAAACTGCGCGCTATGAGGCTCTCTTTCTCACCACTAGGCTGCATGGTACAATAAGTTCATGAAAGGTGTGGATAACTTCGATCAAATGGTATTTTGTCCCAAACGGGTTGCAGGTGGGTGACTTTAGCCGTTTATACTGGTAATTCTTCCCCCATATCATGTATTATATGCATATGTCTGTTTAGGGAATTTTATTCCGATCAATATACAACCAAAAATAACTGTGTGCAACAAGTATAATCTTGACAAACATAACAAAAGTAAAAATATTTCGTGTGTGTTTGACGCTCACTGATATGTTCCAGCGTTGTTTTATATTTGTCGCTATTCTAACTTACGCTTTGTTGATATTTTTTACCTATGGGCACATAGAACATTCTATTGCGAACACATTGACATAAAAATGAATGACGTACATAGAAAATTAATGTCATGAGAGTGAAATAAGTATAAACTTTCAAAGCGCCGTGCGTCGTCCCGTCACCGATACCGGGTAACAATTTCACCACTTCCCACACTCTTGCGGGCGGGCTGCATCATTATTCTACGCTTATATTCATATCACCGTGTTGGGAATTTCATTGCGAGTCCATTGATACCAAAATTAACGCTGTAGAACAAGTGTGGAGGTGATTACAATCCCAAGAGTAAAAACATTTTGTTGCTGATGGGCGCTCACGGCGAGTCATCTACGTAGTTATTTATTTGGTGCTGGTATCCCTATATGTTTCGTGACTTATTTTACTAATGTTCTTCTAGAGAATTTTATTGCGAACACGTTGGTACCAAAATGAAATACGTAGCATGAGAACTAAGGTCAGAAGAGTAAAAAGAGTATACACATTTTTGTTTTTACGCTTAAGCGATAAAAACGCAGCGCGCACATTCAGTTGGCTGAGTGACCTTTGCGGAGAGCGCGAAAGTGTTAAATAGTAGTACTGTACTGTATTTAAAAAAACAATGAATGCAATGAAAAGCCTCTTTCTAATGGGTCCTCCATGGATCCCTGTTGCTAGCAACTTGGATAGCTCCACTCCATTTGGACACCCAAAGCCCATTATACAGGAGCAGGAAACTGAGGAAATGCAAAAAACTAAACACAGAAAACAATGCACCTGGTAGTTAGGCAGTTCACCTTGTGGTAGCAATTGCCCACCACCAGGTGGCAGCACTCCCCCAGCTACCAGCTCAGTTCAGGCAAGTCACCTGTCACTGAGCCAGCCAAAGTCAATGCCCCTAGAAAATAACAGGAGGGTCCAAAAAGCTACCAAGATCCCACCAGGAGGCATTTTATTACATTCAATGCTGGTTTTCTTCAAGGGCTCTTACAGTGGCTGCAAATGAAGAAAATGCTCACCAGGACTTATAAAACAAAACCCTCACTTCTAAAGGAGAGCACGAAGCTCTCCAACTCTAAAGAGTGAAGGAAGGGCTTAAAAAATCCCAAACTGAAGGGGCAACCAAAAACCTAGAAGAAATAAATGATTAGATTCGAGAGGAAACAAAATCACAGGTCAATGGCACCAAAAATGGCACCAACTTACAAAATAGCATTGACAAAATGTCAACACTGAATGCCAACAACAGCAGCTCTGCTGAGGCTGAATGATATGAGGCAAGAGTATTTGGCATGAGAATCCAACAGTTCTATACAGACATGAAGAGGTCCATCTCTGGCAACTGAATATCCCACAAAGCCAATTGGAAGAATACATTTTTGATGATCCATTCTGTGTCACTGGGATGGAAATGGAAGAAACAGTCTGCTAGAGCATTGGATACACCCTGAGTGTGAATTGCATGGATAGCCAAACCCTGAGAATCCAGAAGACTTTAGAGGATAACTCATGTAGGCAAAATTCAGGCTCCAGTACAGCTACTCAATACAGTATAATGATGCACAACTTGGGGACTCTCCACCACCACCAGCTGGAGATGCCTGTTCAAGCATAGCAGGACTGCATGTGGAAGGGAAAAGGAAGTCAACCGAGAATTCAATACCAGGCCCAACCAGGTCTTAACCTGGAACGGAACTAACTGGGACTTTTGCCAATTCACCAGAAACCCAAAGCAGCCAGTTGTCAAGGTAGGCTAAGACATGAATCCTCCAACAAAGAAAAATACAGTATACAATATTTAAGGTACTGTACAGTATTTAAAAGTTCAGTAAAAGTTTAATAATATATTATAAGAATGTTTCATAAGGTTTCACTGTACATCAAATGAGAGAAATTGATAATGCAAAGTCATGGAACAATTAATTATACAGTAATGCAATACCCTGTAGCTCACTTATGCCTGTTACATTGCTCACTTATTCTTCTTACATACCTCAATCATGCCTAAGTTACATAGCTCACTTATGCCTGTTACATTGCTAGCTTATACCTATGTTACTATAAAACCCTACAAGTTTGAAATAAAAATGCATACATTCTACCATGCATAACACTGACCTGTAGGAGGACTGTATCAGATTATAAAAACACGTATCTAAGTACAGCTTTGGGTCAATATGAAAAACACCTTTCTGGACCCAGCCTTTTGGTTGCTCCTTAAGATAAGAATCCACTGTGCCAGACAGTACCCCCGCCAGGCAGAAAACAAAAACAAAAGAAAAACCACGCAAGAGGACAACGTACCCAGGCAGAACAGAGCCAGCTGCTGTCATAGGTGAAAACTAGCTGTGCAGTACCCCGCACCCCTACCAGTGACGAAAAGTACCCCCTACCCAGAGACAAACAAGGGTAAGAAAAACCCCAGCTGACCCCAAGGGCGGCCAAGTACCGAGCAGTAAGCGGCACAGCAGAGGTAGATCCCGAGGTGACTTGTGGAAGGAGGCCCCAAGCCCCAAGGACAGTACTTACAGGGCACCTAGAGAAGGGAAACCCTAGGCACATGCAGCCCTAGTACCGTGGAATGTGTCTCCCGGCTCACACACCACCTGTAGAGACAGCCCACACCACAAGGCACAGAACTGAAACAAAAACCGGAGCCAGAGGTACAACCACACCAGACTTCCATTAGCCAAGAACTGTAGGTTGGGTCGCCAGCGAATGGGTCTGGGGCTCCCTCTTCCCCTTCCCGGGAAGGGAGGGGTTGCGCAGACAGCGGCGCGGCGACATGATGACATCATGCTAGTTTGGTAATTTTCGTTTGGGGAGTTCTGTCCACCTGTTCGGCTTTCAGTCGCAATACTTTTACCAGAATAGGGGTTTGTTTTGGGGTGCCTACCTTTCTGGGTGCCTGTCCCGGTCAATGGCAGACATAGAATGCTCCCAATCACAGGGGGGGGGGGTCTCTATAGGCCATTGCTCCTTGTGCCTCTCTAGAGCGGGGGCCAGGTTTTGGCTCGTGGTCCCCAGTAGGCAAGAACTCCATGCATTGACTGTTGCCAGAAAGATATACATATCCTTCAGCCTGGATAGCTCCGAGGAGCCGCCGAGGCTCTTCCCAGAATAATATACCACCTGTGCACTACTGGCAGTGAGCCCACACCTGTGCACTACTGGCAGTGAGCCCACACCTGTGCACTACTGGCAGTGAGCCCACACCTGTGCACCACTGGCAGTGAGCCCACACCTGTGCACCACTGGCAGTGAGCCCACACCTGTGCACCACTGGCAGTGAGCCCACACCTGTGCACCACTGGCAGAGCCCACACCTGTGCACCACTAGCAGTGAGCCCACCTGTGCACCACTGGCAGAGCCCACACCTGTGCACCACTGGCAGTGAGCCCACACCTGTGCACCACTGGCAGAGCCCACACCTGTGCACCACTGGCAGTGAGCCCACCTGTGCACCACTGGCAGAGCCCACACCTGTGCCAGAGAATCAAACAAAAACTTGCTAATCACAAAAACAAGAAGCAAACAAATAGATACATATTTATAAGAAAGTCAAATATGCACAGAAAACATGTTTCAGTAAACACTGTCGAGAGTAATATGATATAATCTGGGATTCAGAACCCTGGGCAAAGATCAGTGCTGTCACCTGGTGATGGATGACTGGTTTTAGTTATGCATGCGAGCGAAGTGTGAAGCTTCACTTGACTATCATGTATTATGCCAAACAAGGATTCAGTAGTGCTTTATGAGGCACTTATATTAACCTGCCCAGTCCATTCTTCAAAAATTATAGTACCTATAGCAAGTATTGGGCCAAATATACAAAAATGAATAGGAGCCAACAAACTTCACGTTTTGTACTATTGACTTTATAAGAGGGCATGACAGAAAAGGCCAAAAACTAAACCTAAATTTTCCTAGGCCTAGTATATTATTTAACAGGGTTAAATAATATTTTGGATAAATATATGGGTGAGAGAGTGGATTTAAATGTGACACCCCTAGTAGGGGTCAACAGTGGAAGTGTATTTAAACTTGACCCGCCTAGTACGGGCTGAAAGAGTGAGTGGATATAAACAAGACCTGCCTAGTATGTGCCAACAGAGATGGGGGGGGGGGTGGATTTAAACAACAGCTGTTTAGTATTGGCCAGAGGGGCTGGATTTAAATAAAACCAACCTAGTATGGACTAACAGAGGGGCTGGATTTAAATAAAACCAACCTAGTATGGACTAACAGAGGGGGTGGATTTAAACAAGACCCACCTATTATGGGCCTGCTGTGGTGCTTCCTAATTCCTATGTTCTAAATGTTCTTATATACAAAATAAAATGCATAATCTAAGAACATGTGTATATAGTGTAAGTAATAAAGGAATGTTGTACAAGTTTTGAAGTACGATATTCAACATGAAGTTTATACAAAAATATCATTATTTCAATTTTTTAAACCTTTTACATTTAACATGTTCCACCTTATAATAGAATTTCTTATAGTGCAATTTCAAATAAGAAAATTATTTGTATAATATATTCAATAAGCCAGTTTCCAAAATAATTAAGGTGCAGAACTATCAATGCATAATTTTTATCAAGATAGATTGTCTCAAATATTTTTGAAGCAAACAACTAACCCTAAAAAACAAAAGTGATATGCACCAATACTCACTCTTAACCAGATTTTTCCCTCAAAAGGTTCACCTTCCCAGTTCCAGTTGTGAACCCATTTTGGCTTCTTAGTTGACTTGCACTTGCTCTGGACCGTCGCACTTCTGCGTCGAGTACCAGCGTTTATTGGCAGTGAGGGAAATGTAGGAAAGGGAGAGGCACTATTGGATTTTGGGGATTCCTTTTTGCTCCTGGATCTTTTCCGTCCTCCACTAGCTACTTCTGACTCGACACTGGATGTATCACTTTCGTTATTTTTTTCCTTTAAATATGCTAAAAGGCTTTTTTTTCTATTTAATTTTCCATTTGGGGAAGAACGACTGGGTGAACTTTTTGGCGGTTTGCCTGTCTTTTGTGACTTTGCATTTTGGTTCTTATTTCCCACAAGACCTTTAGAAGCACCTTCTGGTACACCCGTTTTTGTACTTGACACTGCCTTACTGCCACCCGTCCCGAGGCTCTCACTATTTTTCCGTTTTAGATTATTAGTTGAGGTAATTATTTTCTTATCAAAAGCCTCTTTTGATTTTGATTTAGATGCAACTACACTATTTTTGGGCACTCTTTGGTCACTGAACAACCCCAAAAGGGGCTTTTTTATATCTTTCATGCTTTTTGTCAGTTTCGAACTATCTGTAACGCCCACAGCTTTTGTAGGAGAGGATAAGTCACATTTTTTAGAAACAGAATCACTGTTTAGGGGTAAGTCACCTTGACCATTTATTGTTTTTACTTTAAAGAGAGGATTTTCTTTTGGAGACATTATTGAAGGAGAAGAAAGCTTGGTTACTCCCTTAGGGGACAATTTTTCTGTCTTGATTTTTGGAAGAACCTCAGTCTTGATGTTCACTAATTTCATTGTATCACTGGGTTTGATATCTTGTTTACAGTCTATTTCCTTGGAAGGCGATAAAGACATTTTGGAAGAGAATATGGTTTCTTTCTTCTTATCATCTGTCTGTAGTTTTAACGTTTTACTTTCTTGAAGACTTAAATCAGTAGCCCTCTGCCTACACAAATCGGTTTCATATGTAAAAACAGGTTTTTTTTCAGGAGACACATTCTGAATGTATGGCTTGATAGTGGTTGATTTATGGTCAAAAATTGGATCAGGGTTTGGAAATGGTGTGTCTGATGTGTTGTTGTCCCCACTATCCTCTCTTCCATTCAGAGGCTGGCCTCTCTTGCTGGCCAATGGTGTCAAGCCAATTATATCGGTCTTCACATCTACTAAATCGGATCCTAGATCGTCTTTCTGCAATTTATTTGTGGATAATGTTGATACTTCAAAAGAACCTGAATTATTTTGGGTAATAGGAACATTTTCTGGAATGTTTGGTTTAGTATCTTTATTTTTGTCTTCCGTTTTTACCAACATTCGGTGCATATTAGAACTTGCTGAAGATTTAGGTTTAGGCAAATGGGCAGTGGCTGTTTTAGTAAGCATTGGTGTGGGTACAGTTTGACAGAGAAGGTGGCGAGTTCCTGGCCTCTGATAGTTTAAATGTGAAGAGCCACTAGCAACACCATTTTTACCTGTGTCACTATCTTTAGTTTGTGCTTCTTTACACTGTACACTCATAATTAGTTTATCTCTCACAACTGAAATGGTTCCTTGCTGGCTGTTAGAAGCAGCCATAGTGGATTTACATACAGTAGGGGCTGTACTCGTGGTTTGAGTAGCAACTGTTGGTTTACTGGGGCTAATAGCCACACTATCCGATAGTCCACCCAGTGCATGGCTTATGGTAGTTGGTGCCACAACTGACGTCATCAGTGGAGAAGAGACCAAATCCGATGCCCTTCCTGTAAAACTCCCATCTGTTTCTGGCACACTGGTCATACAGCTACTATTAACCAAGGATGTAGTCTGAGCATCACAAGCATCATTTGAGGCACATGGAAATGGTGGGGTTTCAACTGTAATTCCTGACTGCGTTGGACTCCAACTTTTATTTGGTCTAGTATTAATATTTACATAATCTGGAGCAACTTGGGCAGATATGGCAGTGCTGACAGGTGTTTGAGATTCTATTACTGGACTTGAAATAGAGGAACTTAATTTTATTTTATTTGCAGAAGGAAGTTCTTTAATTATAACTCCCCCCTCATTCATAGGAGGCACAGAACACATATTTCGTAATCCATCTTTTATGGAAGACCCAAGAGCTGACATGATCTGAGAGGGTTCGTGAAGTAGTCTTGTTGCAGTCTGTTGTTTGAATTCAACATGTTTGATAACATCGTTAAAATTTTGCTGTGATAAAGTAGATATTGAAGCAGTTTTATTTGCCTCAACAGAACAATGTTCAGTGCTCTGGCCAGAATTTATTTGGTTTTGACTTCTTTTATCTCCAAACAAAATATCGGCTGCCACACTAACATCATTCTGCAGTTCAGAAATGTCTATTACTGCCTTTGTTGATGAATTTTTAATCTTCTGAATCTCTGTGGGAGTTTTCATGACTTGTGAAACATGCTTCACTGAGTTCAGAATGCTAGAAATATTAGCTGTCGTGACTTGCGTCGTTGGCCTTACTGAAAGACGTGGCACTCCAGAAACAATGGCTGTATTTGCTTGTGTAGAAACCAAAGGAAGTTTAGGCACACCTGAAATAACAGCTGTAGAAACTTGCATCGATATCTTTTGAGAATCCAACACGCCTATGGTGGCAGGTGCAATGCCTTGAGCCACATCTACGCGAGGTGTTTGTGTGGAAGGTTGAGGCACGGAAGAAGCACTAGTTGTGGTATCTGGCAAGGAAACTACAAGGAGTTCAGGCACAGTGGACCCTCCAGCATTGGTATTGTGTATGGAAGCTATATGGGATTTACTATCGGGTTTATTGACCACATCTAGATCACCCGACGGCCGAGGTATCCCAGATACAGCCATGTCGGTGGACTGAGTTTGGATGACAGGCTGACACAGAGTGGAGATTCCTGATGAAGTTGTAGTGCATTTGGGTATTCTGGAGATGGCCGAAGTGACCTGCGTCACTACAGTGGGCTGAGGTATACAAGTGACTACAGTTGTAGTTACCTGCGTAGGTGACACAACATACTGAGGGATAACAGCAACTACAGCTGTAGTAACTTGCAAAGATGCCTTATCAGTTTTAGGTACACCTGTTACTACAGCTGTATTTATCTGTCTAGATGCTACAACAGGTTTGGGTATGAGAGTGACAACTGCTGTGGTGACCTGTTCTGTTGCTACAACAGGCTTAGGTACACCTGTTACTACAGCTGTATTGACCTGTTCTGTTGCTACAACGGTCTTAAGTACGCCTGTTACTACAGCTGTATTGGCTTGTTCTGTTGCTATAACAGGCTTAGGTACACCTGTTACTACAGCTGTATTGACCTGTTCAGGTACTACAACAGGCTTAGGTACACCTGTTACTACAGCTGTATTGACCTGTTCTGTTGCTACAATAGGCTTAGGTACACCTGTTACTACAGCTGTATTGACCTGTTCAGTTGCTACAACAGGCTTAGGTACACCTGTTACTACAGCTGTATTGACCTGCTCAATTGCTACAACAGGCTTTGGTACACCTGTTACTACAGCTGTAGTTACTTGAGTAGTAGCCACTACAGGATGAGGAAGATCAGAGACTACAGCTGTAGTAACAGTAGTAGGTGCCACTACAGGTTGAGGTATAGCAGTGACTATAGTTGTAGTGGCCTGCAAGGATGCCACAACAGGTTGAGGTATTGCAGTGACAACAGCTGTAGATGCTTGTGTAGGTGCCACAGTGGACCGAGGTGCACTAGTGACTGCAGTAGAAGCAACTTGCACGTGACTTACAACTGGTTTGGAGACTTGAGAAGTAACTAAAGCTTGTGACTGAGTGCCACCCGGCAGAGATAATCCATATGGAATATTAGCAGATTTCAGTGATGAAGCTACAACATCAGCTGAAGCAGATCTTGCAGATGCTGAAACTGACTGAGGAACTCCAGTGACAATAGCTGTGTTAACTCCTGGAAGGCCAGCAGTTGATTGAGAAATGCCAGTGACAACAGCAGTGGTAACTTGTGCAGAAGCTGTGGCATTCAGCGGTGCCTCTGATACAACACCTGCTTCAGGCCTTGAGGGAGGTATAGTTGGATGAGGCCCCTCAGATGAAACAGCTGTCATAACACGAACAGCTGATACACTTGGCTGCATAACTCCAGAAACAACAGATGTTGTTAACTGTGGTACAGTTAAGGTAATATCTGCAACCTCAGAAATGGTTGTGCTTGCTTGTGTTTGAGCGCTGCCTGACGGTGCCAAAGACTGAGAACCATGAGGAGTTCCAGGATTAATGGGCACAGTAACAGTGATTGGTGCCATGGACACCATGGTTGTGGCGGTGGCAAGTTGAGGCTGAGAGAGAGGCACATCGGGAGGCACTGGGGCAGGCACTGGTGGGGGGGCACTGGGAGGAGGGGCAGCAGCTGCCTGGGAATCCTGGGATGGCATTGTAGTTACTGTTTGTTGTGGCACAACAGTACCAAACACCTGGATGGTTGGTTGAGTACCAGTGGTCATCACGGTAGTGAGAGGACCGGAGTGGTATACCGAAGTTGCACCACAGCCTTGTGGGGCTCCACTAGGGGGAGGATGGGGTGGCTGTTGTGTGGTGTGATACTGGTACTGGTATCCTGTACCCCCACCTTGACCCATGCTACTGCACTGGTTTGCACCTTGACCCATGCTACTGCACTGGCTTGCACCTTGACCCATGCTACTGCACTGGCTTGTGCCTTGACCCATGCTATTGCACTGGCTTGTGCCTTGACCCATGCTATTGCACTGGCTTGTGCCTTGACCCATGCTACTGCACTGGCTTGCTCCTTGACCCATGCTACTGCACTGGCTTGTGCCTTGACCCATGCTACTGCACTGGCTTGTGCCTTGACCCATGCTACTGCACTGGCTTGTGCCTTGACCCATGCTACTGCACTGGCTTGCACTATTCGTAGCTTCTGACCCTCTACCATTTCCAGTAGGGGGCCAAGTATGCACGTTTTTTGGATCCACTGGACAGCAAATTGTACTCTGTGATGAGGGCCCTGTAAAAAGACAAAATGACCTGTTAGCAAGGGCTTTTAATCTAACCTTTCAATGAAAATTATAAACAAAAATTTAAAATATATAAAATCAATGAGCTTTTTTACTAAGACTTATATATGTCTATGCTATGAAACTGTTTGAACCATGCTTCAGGAATACATAAAATATTAAAAGCTAAAACAATGTTATGGCACAGTACGAAATGATAAACGAAAAGATTAAGCATAAGTAAGTGTAACTAAGCACAAGCCAAAAAGCACAAGACAATCACAAAATATCCTATAGCATGCATCTATAACAAACAAACAGGGCAAACAAAACACACCTATGAAGTTTATTTTAACAATCGTACCCGGGGGAGGATACGTGAAGACCGGTGTGTACTCCGTGTAGTGATATGTGGCATACGCAGGAGGGTGAGGGCCATTGGATGTGGGTGGCGGTGGGGGAGGCAGTGCTAGTGCCTGAGGGGGTCCCTGAGGTGGTGGGTTGGGCACACACAGGGTGTAGGAAGTATAGCTCTCTTGCGAGTAATGAACACCACCAGGTGGAGGGGGCGGATACGTATATTCGGCACCCGGGGCAGCATACTGACCCCCGGAATATGTCGGAGGGTAGAAATGATAAGTTTGGTAAGTTGCTCCCCGTGGATAGTACTTGTCATAGGGCGCTGCGTGCGGAGGTGGTGGTGGTGGTGGTGGTGGTGGAGCAGGGTGATAGCTATAGGTTGGGTATTGGTATGGTGGAGTGTAAGGTTCAGAACCAGATTGACTGGGAGGAGCTTTTATAGGTAGTGGAGGAGAAGTAAGTCTAGGAGGAGAGGAATATGGGGGAGCTGCTGCCACTGGTGATCCCTTGGGAGCCTTGTAGGGACTGGAGCCGTCTGAGGTGGCGGCTGTGTAATTCGCTTTAACCGGCATGGGCCCACTCACTGGCTGGTAGCCTGCAATGGAATGCAAGGCTGTCACCCAAAACATACGCACAGGAAGTCAATCTAAAAACATATATCCATTTCACAACATAAATGAATACAAGACAGCTCTCTTACATATTGGGATCATTTATTCCTTCCCGAGTCTGTAAGCCTAGCGTTTTGTAACCACTACTTTACATAGATAAGTACATTTGTACATATAAAAATAGTTCTAACTTAAGTCATAAATTAAGTACATTATTTTTTCTAATGTACTAGAGGTCATGGTTTGTTTTACTATAATTAAAAAAAGTGTAATCCCAAAATATATAGATCTACTGTACTTACAAAACTCTTAATGCTTACAAATAACAAAATGTTGTAGACTTAAAAGAATGTGAAAGTTTATCTAATAAGCATACCGGTAATTAAGATCCGAAACACAAATGAAACTTTGAAGAATACAAGCTAACAACTACTGTACTTATATTTTCAGACCAATACTTTGTGGTTATATACAGGATTAAATGCAACCTTTCCTCTCCTTTTAAATTTTGTTCAGCCTAAACCTTTTATTTCAAAACTAGAGATCATAAAAATATTACAGGAACTAAGGATGCTTTTCTTCCTTGGTTAAAATACAAAAGATGGTTTTAAAATTTTTGGCAGAGGAACTTTTCGCATAAAAAAACAAGAGAAAAAGTACTAAAAATGAAAACGGCAGGCCTAAATAGGATTTCAGTTGTTCACAAGAAATAAGTATACTGTACTAAATAGGAGATTGAATTTCTGTATGTGTATTAAACCAAACACAACAAAAATGAACAAACAATTAGAAACATGTCTGAATCATCCTGTGTGGTGAGAAAAGCTAACACATCACCATACTCACACTGTCACGATCCATACAAAGATGAAATTCTTACACTGAACAAACGCTAAGACAAATAGAAGATAAAATTTAAAGAATATATGAAATAAGAGACAAATTCATCAGTCAGTGTTAAAAATGACCCGTCACAAGGATTTAACAATAGAGGGAGTTATCTGTCAGTAATAAATACAGCAGTGGAGAAAACCAAGATTAGACACCAAAAATGATATCCTATTCATTTGCCATATCATGCACACTCCATATGCAGAGTCACACGAACCCAGAACTGTCACATGCCACATCTTTTTGGCTACATACTGCATCACCACCTACAACCACCACTGTCACATGCTGTATCTTCCACATTATACACTGCAGCATAATGTAGAACCAGCACTGTCATGTGCCGTATCTTCCACACTATACACTGCAGCATAATGTAGAGCCAGCATCATTATACTTCGACAAAACACCCACAACGTAACTTTAACACCTCAACTGCACAGCTATTTAAAAGTACTACATCAAGGTGCACCTCACTAAAAAAAATTTAACAAATTAAATAGTACAGAAAAAATCCCATATGACATTTGGAGCAGTGTAAAAGTTACATACTATTTACACCCAGCCCATTCTCTGTAAATAATCCAACCGTCTAACCTAACCAAAAGCATAAGAACCGAAGCAACCCACCTCGGCTGACCGGGAGCCGGTCGGCCGAGCGGACAGCACACTGGACTTGTGATCCTGTGGTCCCGGGTTCGATCCCGGGCGCCAGCGAGAAACAATGGGCAGAGTTTCTTTCACCCTATGCCTCTGTTACCTAGCAGTAAAATAGGTACCTGGGTGTTAGTCAGCTGTCATGGGCTGCTTCCTGGGGGTGGAGGCCTGGTCGAGGACTGGGCCACGGGAACACTAAAAAAAAAGCCCCAAAATCATCTCAAGATAATCTCAAGATAACCTAACCTATCAAGCAAGTCCAATGCATAGAAATGAACATACAGTATCTGTGAGCCGTTATTTTTCATGGCAGGCTACATTTGCAACTTTGGTTTCCATAATTTAAAAAATGTGACCTATTAGTTGGGAGGATGGGTTATCTTGAGGTTATCTCGAGATGATTTCGGGGATTAGCGTCCCAGCGGCCCCGTCCTCGACCAGACCTCCTTTTTGTTACACACCCCCAGGAAGCTGCCCGTAGCAGCTGACTAACTCCCAGGTACCTATTTACTGCTAGGTAACAGGGGGCATCAGGGTGAAAGAAACATTTTTTTTTTTTTTTTTTTTTTTTATATATATATGAGTTGTTACATTCTTGTACAGCCACTAGTACGCGTAGCGTTTCGGGCAGGTCCATGGAATACGATCCCCTGCTGCGAAGAATAGTTTTTTCATCCAAGTACACATTTTACTGTTGCGTTAAAACAGAGGCTACAGTTAAGGAATTGCGCCCAGTAAATCCTCCCCTGCCAGGATACGAACCCATGACATAGCGCTCGCGGAACGCCAGGCGAGTGTCTTACCACTACACCACGGAGACTGTAAATCTCCGTGGTAATTTTGCCCATTTGTCACCGCCTCCACAAGGGATCGAACCCGGAACCTCAGGACTACTAATCCAAAGCACTGTCAACCCAGCTGTTGGACGCCCTAGTGGTTACACCTCCACCATCATGAACTCATTACCGCTTTTCCCAGCCCGGCACACGACTCCCAACACACCCCAAGGTTGACCGAGTGTTTCCCATGAGTGTGCACCCGCACTAAAATGTTTATACAGTACTCTTTTTCACCTTTTCCAAGTGAAATTGTGAAATATCAAATTGGTCATAATAGAATTCTCTAAAGGAATATTTGCATATAAGGTCATAAAGCCCAGCACGCCACCCGCATCAAACCCGAAAATTGGCTGAGCGTTACCCGTGAGTCCGCACCCATCCCTTGAAAAGGCGTAGAAAATCGTGAGACAGGACATGGAAAAACATGTACATCGACAAAAAACAAAACGATCACCCAGGACCCTGCGCCCGAGGTATGAACCGCACCACCTGCCTTCCGGTGGCGCGGTTCATACACCAGTCATATGTACACATATTGTACACACACCAGCAAGAGGATGTAACGAATAAGAGGAACATCGGGACAGGAAGGAGAGACGAAGGGAATACAAAAGAAGGCGAAAGAGAATCGAAAGAAAACAAGGAGAATGGAAGAGGACCAACGAGTCCGAGAAGGGACTAGAGGGAACCACACCGGAAGTCAGCAGACGTTCCAATAATATCAGAAAAATCAAAGTGTCGCGAACCCTCGAGAATCTTACGGAGGCACATAAGCAGGAAAGAGGTGAAAGCACTTCTAAGAACGATGGAACCGACGGACCCAAAGGACACGGAACCGAACCTGGGGAGAGGTAGACCCGAAACAACAGGAATACAGAGGGGGAAGGAATAAACCCCCACTTCAGAGGAACTGCCAACCCCACTCCTAGAGGACAAAAACCCCAAGCGGGGCCAAACGGGGCCAAACGGGGCTAAGGCCCCCCAGGCAACCCCTCCCCAACCCCGGGAACCACCACAGCCTGACCCGGGGTCGAGTCGTCCCCCACAAGCCCCTGCCTCACAAGAAAAAGCCGGGGCAGCCGTAAGACAGACCCTGGTCAGACCCTTACACACGGCTGGAGGAACAGGCTCGAAGGCCTCCACCGCCACCCTGGAAGAAGAAAAAATTCCCGAGACTGCCCGAGTCTCAAAAACCAACGCAACCCCGCCCAACAGAAACGGGAATTCAGGTTTCGTATCCCGGGCAGGACAGAAATGGTTGGTTGCAATACCTAGGAGTTAGTCACCTTGTTATGGGGTTGCATCCTGGGGAGTGTCAGTAATTTGACCTTGTGAGGGGGGAGGGGGTGACCTTGATATAAGCCTAACATATATGTATACACTGGCTGCCCGTTCAACACAATGAATTACCGTAATACTAAGTGCTAAAGTGAGAGTGCTAAAAGTGACTGGTCAGCTGAGAATAGAGCTAGTCAGAGAATGAAAGGGGAAGAGAAATGAAAAGCTGGTTTAATGAATAAGATAGAATGAGATGGAACCAGAATGCTGCAAAAGGAGTAATGATGCCTACCCAAAATGACTGATATTTTTTCTGTGTAATTCTCTTTTTTGCATGCAAAAGTATCATTTTAAAGAACAGTAACAATATTTTTTTAGTGCACTTCAGGGGTTAAATATAGTATGAGAGAGTAGCAGTACCTACCCTATGCATCTTAAGAGTAGGCACTATCCTTAAGATTGCATCTAGGTAGGCACTTAATTGCATCTAGATAGGGTAGATGCCATCTTAATTGCATTTACCCTACCTAGATGCAAATGCTTATATGCAAGAAACATAACAAATCAAGAACTAGAGCAGTAAAAATCTACACTACTGTAGAGTATATGGTACAATATTAGAAGAATACAAAGTATTGACTGAAAATGCTATTGACACAGGTGAAGTGTAACAGACAAAAAAGTCACAAGATTAAGTGTAGTGATTAGGTGAGGACTAAGAGGGAATGTGCACACAGTGGGTCGTGTATTGTGCCTGCTGGCAATATGGTAGTGGGAGACCACAAATCAGACGAACAACATCTGTTGCTAAATAGTTTAATTACTAACAGTTGAGCATAGTTTAACATGAAAAAACTTTATTCTAAACACAATTTTAAAATTATCAATGAAAGTGAATTCTATACCTCTACATTTCTTAACATTACATTCACGTTTAACTAATATAGTTTCATTTATGCTTGATAATGCAATGTTCATTTGATAGGTTCTAGAGTACTCGTCAAAAGTATGCATCTCCTGCTGTCACCCCTCCTACACATTCTCCCTTATCATATCTAAAATGATAACACCTAGACATCATTCCATGATCATGCCTGAATTGACCTGAGGGCCACCATTTCTCTAGTGGCCTTGAAGGGGGACAGGAACTTGGTGGCTGTCAAAGGCCCCCCCACCCCCCATGAATTTTCATAAGCATCCAATTTATATAGTATTACTGTGCTGTATTGTTATGCATTACATATTCAGGGAGAGCAGACTGTTTTGACAGCTTACTCAACCAACCACCACCCATATTACTCAAACATATCAGTCCTGAAATGGCCTGTTGGTAGGTCAATAACTATCCTTAGCTTATATACAGTTATTATATCTCCTTTTCATGTTTTGAATACCACCTTGGGCTAATTGAGTCTTTAATCTTTCCTGACTTCTCAAATTTTTTACTTCTAGAACCCATTTTACTGTATGTATTTGGACATTTTCTAATTTGTTAATGTTTTTAAACCTTCACACTGCTCCCATCATTCACAGGCAATTACTTACCAGTGATGTGATCATATACAAACACTCCCACCAAACACTTATTAGCCATGATTACATGTTCCATTCCTAGATGGCTTTTGTGATCTGGAGTTTACCTGGACAAAGTTCCATTTCTCCTACTCCCCAAGCCCTGCCTGAGGCCAGGTTCAACTGAGGAAACCTTCTGAGTGCCCTAGCTTCCTTCCTGGATATCAGTAAATAAATACCCACCAAGTTTGAAGTACTGTACTGTACTTTTTCAACCACAGACTGTTTAGAGAATTGGTCACAATAATGTGGCTGAAACAAATAAACCAACCCACATATATGAAATGAAGTGAAAAGGATGTTTCTCTCCATCCTGCGCCCTTATGAAGCACATCAAGACTTGACATGGGTCACCAGGCTGTGGGTTGCAGAAACAAGACAGTAACTTCTGATACAATGCACAATTGCTAAGATTTTGCAAGATCTAGAAGATCTTAGTAAAGAGATGCAATATATCACAAGTATCCAACTTCAATGTTATCCATCAGAAGATGATATAAGCGATAATAACAGCAAAGAGAGAGAGAGAGTGAGGGAATGGGTAATGACTGACAAGAAACTATATAACTGACACTGTCATTCTGTGAGATGCCAAGTAGAGCATATGATGAAAATGTGTATGATGTTAGTTGGGTACAGGAAGCCTGTATTTAGACTTATTTAGGCCCCCCCCCCCCCATAATAACCTTCCCCAGAATGTAACCCACAACAACTCACTAACTTTTAGGTACCTACTTTTGTTTCCCATGGAAATTGAACCCTTGGATCCTAGATCATGAGTTGAGAATGTAGACTAATGTACTAGAGGACCTAACTAAATACACTCCAGATCAAAATACAGTTGGAAAAATTCTCAGGAATAATGCCACCAGTTTCCTTTTTGCATAGTAGGTTACTAGAGATGATGGCTCACAAGTAAATACCTGATGCACAGCTAAAAAACACAAAAGTGCATATATCATGTTAAGTACTGTACTGCAATTTTAATCATGTGCACCTCAATGTAGTACTTTTAAATAGCAGTGCAGTTCACAGGTTAAAGCAGTCCCTATTGTGCCATGATAAAACACTCGCCCAGCGCTTTGCGAGTTAGCCTGGGTTCGTATCCTGGCCAGGGAAGATTGATCGGGTGCCAATTTTTAAATGAGGCCTCTGTTCACACAGCATTGAATGGGTACCTCGTTGTTAAATGATTTGGTGGGTCGTATTCCAGAGAAAATTAGGATTAAGGACCTGACCGAAACACTATGCGTGCTAGTGGCTTTACAAGAATGTAAGAACTATTGTATATAAATAAAAAAATAAATAAATAAAGGCTCAGAGAGCTAATCCAATTCTGTATCACTGGCTCTACCTGCCGAATGAAAAACTCCTCCTAAAAATCCGGGATACTCAAAGACCTGTAAACACTAACTAATGATACTGATGAGAAGCCAAGCTTTGAGTACAGGATTCAAAGAGCCAGAACAGCAACACTAGGACATATAATCCAATCCACATAAGTGAAATTAATCCTTACTCTGCTCCAATCACTATCTGTAGTTTCTGCCTGTGTTCCAATCCCCATATGGGATTTCTGGAGGAGCCTCTGTAGCATCAGAGACCTACCAAAGCTCTATCAGAAAGAGGAGTTTCATTATATTCAACACTGTTTTTTCCATTTAATTTATTAATTATTTTTAGTCATGCATGTCTTGATGTAGTACTGTACTATTAAACAGCTGCACAGTTTAGGGGGTTAAATGAAACCAATGACATTTTGGTGTGTCCTAGACCCTTATCAAGTCGGCATAATAAGGGTCTAAATTGAACCAAAACCTTGTTACTTTCTTTAATATGCATTGGTTGGTTTATTTGTTTCAGCCAAATTATTGTAACTTATTCTCTGCACTCTAGGACAAACTTAAACCAGTTCCCACTTGCAGGTTAACATCAAACAATCAGGATGGTGAGATGGCTTCAATCTGGAAACCGAGAGGTGTGTATGATGCTGCCGCCCAGTGGTGGTCAGTGCAGGGGGCCAGGCAGGTCATCTACTACTTAGTGAAAGCCCTCTTTTGGCAGCTAGTTGTAATACAGAAAGTTTGGAAAAACTTTGAGTTATTATGAATGAACATTTTGGATTGGACTGAATATTTGACAGTGGTCTACGTCGATGGCCCACAATCGAGGATCCCAGGTATGATTTCCGAGTGGGACAGAAATGGTTGGGTACATTCCTTATCACCTCATGTCTTTGTTCATCTAGCAGTAAATAGGTACCTGGGAGTTAGGCAACTGTTGTGTCAGTTATTGGCCTATGGGGATCTCGTTTTTTATTTATTGATTTATTTTTATTTATATATACAAGAGTTCTTACATTCTTGTACAGCCAATAGCATGCATAGCATTTTGAGCAAGTCCTTAATCGTGTGGTCCCCAGAATATGATCTTGTTACTTTGAAGTTACCTTGAAGTGTTTCCGGGGCTTAGCGTCCCCGCGGCCCAATTGTCGACCAGGCCTCCTCGTTGCTGAACTTGTCAACCAGGCTGTTTGACGCGGCTGCTCGCAGCCTGACATATGAATCACAGCTTGGTTGATCAGGTATCCTTTGGAGGTGCTTATCCAGTTCTCTCTTGAACACTGTGAGGGGTCGACCAGTTATGCCCCTTATGTGTAGTGGAAGCGTGTTGAACAGCCTCGGGCTTCTGATTTTGATAGAGTTCTCTCTCAGGGTACCTGTTGCACCTCTGCTTTTCAACAGGGGTATTCTGCACATCCTGCCATGCCTCCTGGTCTCATGTGATGTTATTTCTGTGTGCAGGTTTGGGACCAGCCCCTCTAATATTTTCCACATATAAATTATTATGTATCTCTCCCGCCTGCGCTCAAGAGAATACAGATTTAGGCTCGTTAGTCGGTCCCAGTAGTTTAGATATTTTACCAAGTGGATTCTAGCAGTAAAGGATCTCTGCACACTCTCCAGGTCAGCAATTTCTCCAGCTTTGAAAGGCTTCAGCTTTCTCCAGCTTCATTGTACAGCAGTACTCCACTCTAGAGAGCACTAGCGTCTTGAAAAGTATCATAATCGGTCGCATCTCTAGTGTGAAAGGTTCTTGTTATCCAACCTGACATTTTTCTTGCAATTGTAATGGCTACTTTATAGTGTTCTTTGAAGATAAGGTCTTCCGACGTGATTACACACAAATCTTTTACATTGCCTTTTCGTTCTATGTTATGATTTGACTGAGTTTTGCACGTGGTTTCCGTTTACATATTTTCATTTTTTCCGTAGCGCATGAGTTGGAACTTATCTTCGTTAAACACCATATTATTTTGTTTTTGTTTTATCACCACCCACATTGTTTAACAACCAGGTACCCATTTTACTGTTAGGCAAACAGATACTACAGTTAAGGATTGACGCCCAGTAAATCCTCCCCGGCCAGGATACGAACCCAGGACAAAGCGCTTGCAAAACACCAGGCGAGTGTCTTAACACTACGCCATGGGGACTGCATCTCAATAAGCTTTCTGTCCCCAACAACAGAAAATATATCCTTTCAGGACAACTTGTATTTTTTTTTATGTGGCACTGATGCCAGACTGTCATTCTGTCTCAATGTGCATAATTCTGTGCTGTAAATGCAGAAGCTCTTATCTTAGGGAGCAGTCAAATGTATGGCTCAAAAGGGAAGAAACAAGTTTTTATAGTGGATATATTTTGGAATATAGTGAGAAAATGAGGGTACAATAACATTTAAGATTAAAAAAAGGATATTAAGGGACACACACACACACACACATACATATACATACATAATATATATATATATATATATATATATATATATATATATATATATATATATATATATTTTGTATATGGGGTATATTATTTGAACATCTACTGACTCTCTTAACTTGGTGTCCCTGACTTAGAAAATGCAGGTGACAGTGCAAATTGAGCACGTGAGAAAAAGAGTACTGTACTATACAAATATTTTGGTATTCGGGTGCAAGTGCGCTCGCAGTGAACATTCTGCCAATTGTACGAGCAAAACCTCGCCCAGATTACCTTGCTTCCCTGTTTAGAAAAAAAGAGCTCTATATGCAGATTCAGCCCATGAATACCAGTATAGAATTTAAGTCTCTTATTAAGAATCATGCATTTATTATATCAGAAAACAAACATTTAGGAAGAAATTTGAAGGAAATATATAATATGTGCATGAGTGCAAGTGGTATAAGTAAGGAATGTCTTAGGAAATTATACTGATATAATGAGACTGTGTAATGCTAAAAGAAAGAGAATAGGTGAAAATATCAAGAGTTGAAAACTGTTTTTTGGTAGTTTGGATATGACTGCATGAAAAATACACTGTATTTGCAAAGTTCTTTAGGAAAAAAAGTGCAGTTTTGGAAAATGCTACTGATAATGAATGCAGTTACAGTCAGTGAAGACTACTTGGGCTATGCCTCAGAGAATAGAAATAAAGAAGTCAAAAAGAATAGTTTATCTATGTGAATTATGCAACTTCATTGGGAAGATAAAACTGTAATATTAACCAGCAGGCAAAACAAGTTTGAGTAATATTTAATCAACATTATCAAAGTTGATTAAATGCTACATCAACTTCACTTGCTAAGATTTGGCCAGAGAGTTAAGTGTAAATACAAGAGTGTGTATGGATGTGGCAACACACCTGGTTCCTCGACAATAGCAATAGGGAAATGACAATTCTTCTAAATAGTGTTTAATTTAAATATAATTGATACATTTTGTTCTAAACGAACAAATCCACTTGTGTATGGTGTAGTGAGGATGTACGGGGCTGATAGCAGAATACTAACAATAATAATGGATGCAGGAGTAAGACGAAGCCTTACTGGGTGACTAACAATTTACATATAAGAAAAACTTAGGGTACACCTGAAAGTGGGATTTTTTTAAAGGGGATGAGATATGTAAAGTAATATCAGAAATTGCTCCCAGAAAAGTTCAACATTGATTAAAATATATAATACAATAATGTGAACGACATTGTAAGACCACTATAACCACATACTCTATTTGAAAGATGTGCAGAAGTTGTCTGAATGATGAGTAAGGGATGCACAATATGAGAGAAACAACATGGAATATGGTATTGCAGTGAATGATTACAAAGAAAACAAGAATGCAATTCAAGGTATTAGGAACATGAAAAGAATAAAGTCTAACAGAATTAATATGAGTTAAATTCTAGTGCTGAATGTAATGAAATGTCTCTTTCTGGCAGGACCCTTAGAGACCCCTGTACTAACTGCCTGGTTAGGTCAAGAGGCTACTAATGGGGGGGAGGGGGTGGGGGGAGGGGGTGGGGGGAGGGGGTGGGGGGAAGGAGGGGGGAAGGAGGGGGGAGCTCCAAGAGAGGTTGGATGCACAATTCAATAAGAATAATAGTACACATTCAAGTAGTATTGAAATGCAGTAAAGAGGCAAGGGAAACAACAAATGTTGAAGTGTAAACAGCAGATGCTGAGATCCAAGATATATGTCAATGGGGAGGAAATATATCCAAGCAACAATACTGACATTAGGTTTGTAAGGAGTATGATCTGGTGGGAACAGGGGAATGTTGGAGGACAATTTGGTGGGGATAGGGAGATGTTGGAGGACAATTTGGTGGGGATAGGGAGATGTTGGAGGACAATTTGGTGGGGAGAGGGAGATGTTGGAGGACAATTTGGTGGGGATAGGGAGATGTTGGAGGACAATTGGGTGGGGATAGGGAGATGTTGAAGGACAATTTGGTGGGGATAGGGAGATGTTGGAGGACAATTTGGTGGGGATAGGGAGATGTTGGAGGACAATTTGGTGGGGATAGGGAGATGTTGAAGGACAATTTGGTGGGGATAGGGAGATGTTGGAGGACAATTTGGTGGGGATAGGGAGATGTTCAAGGACAATTTGGTGGGGATAGAGAAATGCTGGACGAATATAAAGTTTGGAGAAGGGAGGAAAGATGGCCACATATGGAAATTGAAAATTTCCATATGTGGCCATCTATGGCTACGGAAAAAAAAAAGGAACCGAGAGAGAGCAAGAACCTGGAGAAACATTGACTCATGAGTTTAATACAGGATACATATGCAGGCAGGGAATGGAGATGAGACCTAAAGTATTGGATGAATGTAGAGATAGTTCTACTACGGTATTTGAAAAGTGTCAAGACAGAATGAAGGAATTACAGATAAATTGGCCTGTTAAATATAGGAACCATGACCTATGATAGAATGGTAAATCAGAGAATGAAAATAAGCAAAAAAAAAATGAGGATTAAGATAAATGAAACAAAAACAATCTTTATAAAGCACTTCCTTTATAAAGAAAGTGCTTTTTTTTGCTTCTCAATTTTCATAATGTGGATTAAAAGTGTTGGAGAAACAGAAGTGCTAACAGTATTTATGAGTTTGGGAAAGTGAGTGTGTCTAGGAAATCCACGGATATGGATTTCCTTCCATTATACCAAACAGTATTTTCTCATATACTGAAGGGGTCCCGGTAGTAAAGTCGGATTCGTTCTCGACACACAATCGAGAATTCTGGGTTTGAATCCCGGGCGGGACAGAAATGGTTGGGCACATTTCCTTTCACCTAATACCTCTGTTCACCTAGCAGCAAATAGGTAGTAAGGAGTTTGTCAGCTTGTTGTGGGGGTTACATCCTGGGCATAGATTAGGCATGAGTTTAGAAAGCAGTTCTTGGCAGGCTGGACAAAAACTGAGTGCACAGAAAGTAGTAAATGGGAGGCGAGGCAGAAAGATACTGCAAACAGATGAGAGAAGACAGGGAGAGAATTTGTGGGTCTTGGGTCCTCGGCTATACGTAATATCACATGGAGAGAAATACTTCAAATAGTTTGCAACTGCCACCTTGTTGTTTAGTGGGAAACTGTTTAAAGATAAGATTATTGAAAAATCTATGACCAGTTAAGGGAAAAAATTCAGATACAGTACAGTGTAATAAAAGAAAGTAAAATATGTATTTAAAGTAAGAGATGATTGATAATAAATGACAAAGATTGTTTGAAGCAATTATGAATAACCATTAACTCTGAAACTGCCAAGTAATTTAAAAGTACCATGTCCAAGTGCACATGAATAAAAGGTACTGAAAACCCATAAAGATCAATCGTAAATGGTGATTTGAGTACAGGAGGTAATCACAGATAGTGATTGGGGCACAGGAGGACATTGCAGACAGTTACTGAAGCACAGAAAGAAGTCACAGATAGCAATTGGAACACAGGAGGAAATCACAGATAGTGACTTGAGCATAGGAGGTATTCAGAAATAGTAATTTGAACACAAGAGAAAATCACTGCAATTGGAGCAGAAGAGGAAATTACAGATAATGTTGAGAGCACAGGAGGTAATCATAGTGACTGGAGCAGTATGAGGGCTAAAGAAAAGTGGCAAAAACCAGCTGAGTGCAGAACCAATAAACATTGGAAGATCCCCATAAAACCCACCCTACCCAAGCAGAGATATTTTCTGACAGGGTAAGAAAGTGCATAAAAGAACTTTTGGCTAAAGAGTATCCAATCATATTTAGTTTTCACAAAGTTCAGACTTTGTTATCAAAACCAGATCCCATACAGTGCTCAAAATTCATGAAACAAGCAATGAATCTATTGCTAAATATTGTTTACTATGTAGCCTAAATCATGGTACAAACATTAGATATTTTCAAGGGCTTTTATGCTAAGTACAAACCAATAATTATTTTTACACACATATTGGATGAGATTATTCAGTAATGCAAAGAATATTATTATACTGTATAGCAGTAATTATTTTTTCTCATAAATTAAAAAATACTGGAACTATATTTTAGTATTATAAATACTAACGTATTTAGTATTTATTCCATTAGGCTAACAAGCAGGCTAAGCTTTTAAGAAAAAAATTATATTATTTCATTGTCATATATTATTTGTATTTTAATTTTAAAAAATAAAAATTTAACTGCCAATGATTTAATTAACAAATTAGATTTTGTATGAATGGATGCAATAAGTCAAAATAACTTGAAAAGAAATGAAAGTGACAAAGTTTTAGTCCATCCTGGATACTTATCAAGTCTCTTCCGACACGAGTTGATAAGGGTTCAGGATGGATCAGAATGTCATAACTTTCCTTTGTTTTCAAATGTGTGAGTTGGGTATTAATTACATTTTGTATATGATATGACAAAGAATATACTGTCCGTCTCTAAAATCTTGTAAAAATAATCAAGTGGTAAGCTAATAGCATAGTTTGATTTCAACTTTCCATTGCTCATTAAGCATTATCCAATTATTGCATGATTTTGAAAATTGATAATCATTGACTGGTTTTCACATGAAGATTTTTCTGAAGTGAGTCTTTGCATTCTTAATACCAAACTTCATGCTAAAATCAATTGCATCTGGAAGGTCAGAAAGTAGAAATAATTATCCAGAACAAACTTTGAAAGATGTAAAGCTTGCACCTCCTCCCCACACGAAGTAAGCAAACCACTCAAGCTCAAAAGCTGCAGGTGTCATACGGAAACCATCACTCCACAACACCATCAGCCACGAGAATTCATAAACGGACTAACCTGCAGGAGTGGATGCTGCTGGGGAGTGCGTTGAGGGAGCCGGAGCAGTAAAAGCAGAGTGATGCCGTTCGATCTGTCCCGGTGCATGAGTCACCCGAGGGGAGCCTTGAGACTGGTGACTCCCCATGTTTCCAGTTGGACTCTTGAGGTTTGGAGAAATGTGATTTGGAGAACCAAGTTGTTTGGGTGAATGGTGAGGTGGATTGGTAGAGTGAGTTGGTGCTACCACATGACTGGGGGGCATATAACTAGGCGAAGAGTGGGTAGGATAGTTTGAACCAACCATAGGTGGTCCTGTCGTGGGTGGATTTACTTGCGAAGGATTACCAGTAGGGGGGTTTCCTGTGGGAGGCGTTAAGGGTGGTGGACGATACCCGCAATGATGTCCTGGCGGAGCAGTAGCAGCATGAGGGTGACTGGCTGGAGATGAAGGAGGATATGGTTGATGATGTGGGTGGTGGTGATGGGGTTGAGGATAGTTATGCGATGCTGGATGTTGAGGAGGATGATGAGGTGACGGTGGGTGGTGATGCAGTGGGGGTGGATGATGTGGTGGAGGGGGAGGGGGAGGTGGAGGTGGGTGGTGAGGTGGTGGGGGTTGATGGTGAGGCGGCGTGGATTGATGAAGAGCTGGCGGAGGCTGATGAAGAGGTGGAGGAGGTTGATGGTGAGGTGGAGGAGGCTGGTGGTGAGGTGGAGTAGGTTGGTGAAGTGGTGGAGGTGGAGGAGGATGGGGTTGGTGGTGATGGTGGTGATGGTGGTGATGGTGAGGCGTTCCACCAGGACTCATCACTGGCTGCATAGTGGAAAGTGCCCCGAGTGGTGTGTAGTTATCTGGCTTCTGAGGAGATGGAGGGTAGCTGCTGCTATGTGGCTGGGGCTGTAAACAGACACAAAATCAGAAAAGATAACATGGTACACTGGTAAAATGTCAAAGATCAAGCAGTGAATATAATGAAATGCCTCTTTCTGATATGTATCATTTCAAATATGTAGTGAACAAGTATTTATTAAAACTTGAATGCTGTAATAAAGTCTGTAACTGCATCAATAGTATAACCTAAATGTACAGTTGACGTCGTTCTCAACTCAATAATCGGGGATCATAGGTTCAATTCACAGGCAGGACAAAAATGGTTGGGCATGTTTCATTTCACCCAATGCCTCTATTCACCTAGCAATAAACAAGTACAGTACTGGGGAGTTAGGCAACTGTTGCATGCCAAGGAGGGTCAAAAGCTTGACTTTGGGGGGACCTCAGTACAAGGCTAAAGTATATATATATATACACACAGGCTACCTGTCCCCAACAAAATGAATGATTAGGTACTGTATATGAAAGTCAGTTTTCATGGGTAATAAAAAATCAAAAGTAAAGAGCATATGTAATTTCATGAAAACCATGTGTCAACTGAATGGCATTAATAGTAATTATAGAAACTTTTATATGATTGAAATCATATTGCACAAACCCCCAGATTGAACAAACCAAAACATATCCCAATTTACTTTACAGGAAGCAGACTATAATACTTAGCATCATTTGTTTAATTGGCAAACTATTAAAGCACAACAATGAAAGCAGAGATATTACTAATTTTTATTAAGAAATGCTAACATTACAAATACATTATTTTGTCTGAAAATAATTAGAGTAGGTGGTATATTTCTTTTTTTGTGGCTATCTACCAGGCGTGACTCAGTTCTTTCCATTGTTTACCCCATGTATATCCCAACAAGAGTTCTGTGGCTCAGTGGTCAGTGCAGTTGGTTCACAATCAAAAGAACCTGGGTTCAATTTCCCTAGCAGGACAGACATTTGGGCAGGTTTTCTTACATTTAATGCAGAAAGTAGGTTCACCTAACAGAAATAAGTACTTGAGAGTTAGTCAACTGTTGTGGGTTAGTCGCCTAACTTGGGTACCTATTTAGTGCTAGGTGGAAAGAGAAATCAGGTTTAAGTTCCCCTTAGGCCAACTACTGATCTATCTTCACCAGGATGCAGCCAATAACAGTTACCTAACTCCCAGGTACGTATTTACCACTATACAAAGAGATATCAGGTGAAAGGAAAGATGCCCCCTGACAGCTGAGTGGACAGCGCTTTGGATTCATAATCCTGAGGTTCCGGGTTCGATCCCCGGTGGAGGCGGAGACAAATGGGCAAAAAGTTTCTTTGACCCTGATGCCCCTGTTACCTAGCAGTAAATAGGTACCTGGGAGTTAACCAGCTGCTATGGGCTGCTTCCTGGGGATGTGTAACAAGAAAAAAAAAAAAAAAAGGAGGCCTGGTCGAAGACCAGGCCACGGGGACCCTAAGCCCCGAAATCATCTCAAGATAACCTCAAGATATGCCCAAATGTCTACATCTTGCCATGGAAATTCAATTCAGGACCTTTCATAAAGCCTTTCAACACAAAAAGAACTTAAATATTTTGAAAGATACACATACACGACACTTAAGGTATGCATGAAATACTGTGCATAACTAGTGGATTTATAAAGAATTACTTTACGTACTACTGTATGTAACCAATTTATCTTGCCTAATGTATTGTCTATTATTTGAATAAAATATTATTGTAATAAATTATTTCAATAGTAATAAGAAGCACAATAAATAAGAACACTGTATATTGGTGTTTTGTTCTGAACTCTGTATAAAAATTACCTGTACATGGTGTGTTGGTGGAATGTAAGCCGTCGGGGGAGCAGACGTGGTGGAGCATCCTGTGGTGGTTGTCTTACGTTGCACTTGCTTCACCATGGTTGTGGTTTTGCCATCACTGGAAGTGATACAGTAAGTACTTTCTCCAGAGATTGTGACAGTCTGAGGAGCAGTGGGTGTTTGGGTAGTAATATATGTCCGTGTGGATTCTTCGACAACACTCTTGGGCTCCTCCTCACTCCGAGCCAGGATATCAGTTGTCAATTCGGAGTTGTCTGTCCCATTACCATCTTCTCTATCAGTATCTGTTCCACCTTGATGCTTCACTTTCTTTTTTACAATAATGTGCTCTTCCACTTCTGTTTCACGACTTCCTTGAGCCTTCTTTACTTTTTTGGTTGTTTCCTCAACTGTGATAACACTACTGGTGGTTGTATTCCGAGCCTTTGTAGACTTGACAGATATTTTCCGCTTAATGTCAACATTTGTTACTTCACTTTGAGCTGAAGAGGGAGTAGCTACACCAGCAGCTGCTGCAGCTGCTGCAGCTGCTACTGCTGCAGCTGCTGCTGCTGCTGCAGCTGCTGCTGCTGCTGCTGCTCCTGGTGCTGAGGCTGTTGGAGTTCTTTTACGAGATTCATTGGAGTAACTTGCGGTCATTATTGCTGATGCATTCAAACTAGCCATACGTTTTGTGACAACCATATCTCTCATATCCATGTGCACATCCAACTCTCCTCTTCGTCTCTTCCGTTTCTGTTTTACTTTCTTTTCTGTTTCTTCTTCATTTTTTCTCTTTACGTTCTTTCGTCGTTTCCCACGTTTATCATCATCAGTGTCATAATCTCTATCCTCTTCATCGGAATCTTCTTCTGAATTAGTGTCGTGTATTACTTGATCTCTGAGGACAAGTGCCATGTTTTCATGTTTAGGCACAGGTGATGGGAGGACAGGTAAGGGAGTTCTGGCATCTTCGTTCAAACAATGCATCATTGCACGAGCATTGAGGCTTGCCATACGAGCTGCCCGGCGAGGAGGCGCTACACTCTCTTCTCTACTCTTATTTTTTGACAAAAGCTTCTTGGATTTCAAAATGCTTTTACCAGACTTCTTTTTTCTTGAGCTGGCTTCATATTCACTATCACTTTCTTTGTCACTTTCATCTACTTCAGATGTGTCATCCTTACTCCTTGTGCCTTTTTTGCCAAAAGTAACTTTTTTGCTATTCTTAACTGCTGCCTTTGAATCTACTTTGGAAGACTTCATTGCTCGTCCAGCTGGCACTTTCTTTCTCTGCTTTTTAACTGTGCCTTGATCTTCATCATTTTCCTCAGAGGATGACTCAGATTTAAGACTGCTCTTAGGAGACGGTTTTTCTTTTGCCTGTTTCTGGCTATTGCTATTCTTTTTTTCTTTGGCAATTCTCTTTTTGTTAGCTACATGTCCTATACCATTTTCTTTAACATTTTCTTCATAGTCTACATCATCCTCACAATCCCCTTCTTCTTCAGATTCATCATACCTTTCATCATCACTTTTTTCAAAAAATTTATCTTTTGCAACTACTTTTTTCTTTACTCTTTTGTCTTTTCTTGCTTTGGCTTTCTTTGTCTGTCGTGCACGTTCTGCTGGTGCTGCCCAGTCCTCATCATCGTCACTGATTTCCTCATCACTGGTTTCTTCAGTAGTACATACAATTCTTTTCGGTGAGGTTTTTGTTTTCTTTATCTCTTCACTGTAACTACTTTCACTGTCATCAGATCTGACTTTGGCAATTTTACTTACTTTCATCTGTGTTCCTTTCTTGTCTTCGGTATCGTCCTCGGATTCTGAGACTTCAGAAATTTGCTTCCGAACTTTTCGACTGAAAATAGATTTCTGTGCTTTTTTATGGATACGAGATTTTGTTGATTCCTTCTTAAGCTTGTATATCTTGCCCCCAATAACAACTTTTTTAGGACAATCCGATCTGTTCCCACACAACTTTCCTTTACGTATACCCTGGAAAGACTCCCTGGAATCTTCATCTGATGAGATGGTGTCTGTGCTGGAGTTATCCACTTCCTTCACTTCCCTTTCTCTTTTAACTTTATTGCTTATTTTTGAAGGTTTCTTGTTCCTCTTTGTTGGCTTTTCATCCTTTTCACCCTCACTCTCTGAAAAAGAAAAGACGCTTCTTTCCCTTTTACTTTTGTTGTTTGGCTTTACTACAGTCTGCTTCTTATCTGCTTTATTTTTATCTTTCTTAGGTCTGGCAGGTGGTAAACCATCATTTTTCCTTTTGTTTTTACTACCCTTCGGTCGTCCCCTTTTCTTAGGCACTGGCATGTCGTGAAATGTTGAACACAGGGGCTTACCTTTACTATCGCTACTTAAGGCTCCGTTTTCTTTTTTAAATATAGTAAATTTTTTTTCTCGATCTTCTTTAGCACAAGTCTCTTTGGAATAAACTAAATTGTGCTCTTTCTCACTCTCTGTCAAGAATCTTCTCACGACACTCTTCTTCTTTGGTTTACTTGTGGGAGAACTACCATCCTCACTAACGTCTTTGGTTTCATGCTTGAGCACGACTTTATCTAGTTTTTCTTTGCTAGAGGTTTTAATAGGTGCGTGGTCTTTCATGCTAGGAGAAAGTTCTTTTTCTGGTATGGAAAGTGCATCTCCTACACTGTTGATGGTCTTCTTGGTGTCTTTACACTCTCTCTCCTTTTCTTCCCTTTCTATGTCTGTTCTTTTTCCCAGTTTCACTTCCTTGTCACTCTCCTCTTTCTCGTTCACCATTATTTTTCGAGTTTTCTTTTTACCATTTTCCTCACAGTCTTCTTTCTTTTTTACATCTTTATCACAATCTACTTTTCTCTTCCCATCTTTGTCACCTTCATCTTTCTTTCTCACATCTTTATTACTTTCCTCTCTATTTTTTCCATCATTATCACATTCCTCATTTCTCTTTACACTATTTTCACACTCTTGTTTTTCTTCCACAGCTTTTTTACTTTTCCTTTTCAATTCTTTTTCACTATCATCAATCTCATCAGATTTTTTTACTTTGTTTCTTCCCACTTTATTAACATCATCTTTCTTATCCTCCACTTTTTTCCCCTTCTTTTTCATTTCTTTTTCACTCTCTTGTTTCTCGACACATGCATCCTTTACTTTTTTTCCTTTCCTCTTCCCATCTTTATCACTATCCTCTTTCTCATCACCCGACTTTGCATTAGTGTCACTTTTTGATTCAGAGTTCTGTCGCAATTTTGCGGCTATGACAGGTTTTTTCCCTTTGTCCACTGGCAGTGGTTTTGCACTCTGAGAGGCTGACTTGTTTCCTTCTGTGGAGGCATCTCTCCCAGCTCTGGGCATGTCCTGTTTATCTGACACTAATTTGGTTTTCTGGGTACTTAAACTTTCAACAACTTTTAATGGCTTTGAAATATCTGTTTCTGGTTTTGTGGGAGACTTGGCCCCTTTTCCTGTTATTCTGGCACCATCAAAGGAACTTCGGGCTGGAGATCTACCAGGAGATCTTCGAGCAGGAGACTTCCCAGAGGTCTTGCCAGTTGGAGAGGTGTGTGTTGATGCCCGACCTGGAGACTGGCTGCTAGACTTGGCAGAATGACTTCGAGAAGAAACCCCAGAGGAGGACTTTGGTGAGGACTCACTACACAAAGTGGAGGAAGAACGTTTCACTGGTGTTCTTCCTCCACTACTCCTTCGAGAGCGTGAGGCTGCTGCACTCTCCTTTTTGGTAACCTGAAATTTTTTTCAAACATTAATACAACATTGATCAAACATTGGTCACTGCATATAAAGTTTTATGGCAGACAAGTGCCTAAGGGAGGGATGCTCTTAACTATTTTATGATTACAGGCCTCAAATGGATTACCCAATATGTTTCCAACATGTCGAAATCATCACCACCACCAGTCCCATTGGGCACTTGTATGAGTTCAAAAGATGCCAATACTTTTTAGTTTAGTCTTTACCCTACATAGCTTTTACCCTAGTTTTTAGTTTAGTTTTATCCTACATATGAATAGCTAGGAACAGAACCATTTAAAGAAAATCATAAGATTTCATCAAATTCATTTAAAGAAAAACCACAAATTACAAATACACAAGCTAGCTATAGCTAGTGAAATTTTTGCAGCTGTTTTTAGTACACTCAAAACATAAAAATGCTTCAGTCTCTATTGATAACTGTGATTGTTAATTTTACTCTAACAAAATTTTTGTAAGCTGTTCACTGATCGGGCCTCATACCCCAATTATTGTACTGTATTTGTTTCCTTCACCACCGAGGGATATGGATACTGGGGGTATTCATATCCCTTGGTTGTATTTGTAGGGTGGTAGCCTTCAAATACAGTACTGTAAAATATTTAAATGTCATGTGAATCACTAGTAAAACCTTGTAAACTGCACAATGGGCTATAAAACAAATGTTATACATAGACTAATACTAATTTGTCATTTTACTTAAAATAAATTGTGTTACGTTTTATATAAAAACAATATAAATTTAATTCAGCAGTTTTCTTGCTCAAGTCTGAGAGATTTTTTCTCAATTACTGTACAGTAACTACTTTGTACAGTAGTTAATTTTTATGCCAAAAGTATAACAAATAGATGAGGGATTTACTGCAGATCACTGCAAAATAAACTCAAAGTAATGGATGAGTTTAGGTTCAGGAAAGACATGGGTAAATACTGGTAGGGAACAGGGTTGCTTATTTCTGGAAAAAATTATTGGGTATTATAATAGATGTGGGATTATTGAGTTGTTTCAAGTGTAGGTTAGACTTGTATATGTGTTTGGGTGGTTATAAATAGGAGCCAACTCATACGGGCCTATAGGACCTGCCTCGTATGGGCAAATAGGAGCTGCCTTGTATGGGCAAATAGGAGCTGCCTTGTATGGGCAAATAGGAGCTGCCTTGTATAGACCAATGAGAGCTGCCTCATATGGGCCAATAGAAGTTACCTCATATGGGCCAGTAGTAGCTATCTCGCATGTGCCAATAGGAGCTGCCTCATATGGACCAATAGGAACCACATCGTATGGGCCAATAGGAGCTGCCTCGTATGGACCAATAGGAACTGCCTCGTATGGGCCACTAGGAGTTACCTCGTATGGGCCACTAAGAGTTACCTCGTATGAGCAAATAGGAACTGCCTCGTATGGACCAATAGGAGCTGCCTCGTATAGACTAATAGGAGCTGCCTCGTATGGACCAATAGGAGCTGCCTCGTATGGACCAGTAGGAGCTGCCTCATATGGACCAGTAGGAGCGGCCTCATATGGACCAATAGGAGCTGCCTCGTATGGACCAATAGGAGCTGCCTCGTATGGACCAGTAGGAGCTGCCTCATATGGACCAATAGGAGCTGCCTCGTATGGACCAATAGGAGCTGCCTCGTATGGACCAGTAGGAGCTGCCTCATATGGACCAATAGGAGCTGCCTCATATGGACCAGTAGGAGGTGCCTCGTATGGACCAATAGGAGCTGCCTCGTATGGACCAATAGGAGTTGCCTCGTATGGACCAATAGGAGCTGCCTCGTATGGACCAGTAGGAGCTGCCTCATATGGACCAATAGGAACTGCCTCATATGGACCAATAGGAACTGCCTCGTATGGACCAATAAGAGCTGCCTCGTATGGACCAGTAGGAGCTGCCTCATATGGACCAATAGGAGCTGCCTCGTATGGACCAGTAGGAGGTGCCTCGTATGGACCAATAGGAGCTGCCTCGTATGGAACAATAGGAGCTGCCTCGTATGGACCAATAGGAGCTACCTCGTATGGACCAGTAGGAGCTGCCTCATATGGACCAATAGGAGCTGCCTCATATGGACCAGTAGGAGGTGCCTCGTATGGACCAATAGGAGGTGCCTCGTATGGACCAGTAGGTGCCTCGTATGGACCAGTAGGAGGTGCCTCGTATGGACCAGTAGGAGGTGCCTCGTATGGACCAATAGGAGGTGCCTCGTATGGACCAGTAGGTGCCTCGTATGGACCAGTAGGAGCTGCCTCGTATGGACCAGTAGGAGGTGCCTCGTATGGACCAGTAGGAGGTGCCTCGTATGGACCAGTAGGAGGTGCCTCGTATGGACCAGTAGGAGGTGCCTCGTATGGACCAGTAGGAGCTGCCTCGTATGGACCAGTAGGAGCTGCCTCGTATGGACCAGTAGGAGCTGCCCCGTATGGACCAGTAGGAGCTGCCTCGTATGGACCAGTAGGAGGTGCCTCGTATGGACCAGTAGGAGCTGCCTCGTATGGACCAGTAGGAGCTGCCTCGTATGGACCAGTAGGAGCTGCCTCGTATGGACCAGTAGGAGCTGCCTCGTATGGACCAGTAGGAGGTGCCTTACAGGGGCCAATAAACCTTGAGCCATTTCACTTATTCAGTTGTTCTAAAGACAAAGTGCTGAGTTTACCTTACTGATCTTACCTCACTGACCTTAGCTTTAAACTTAAGAGTGGAAGTCTTCCTGAGTGTAGGGGTCTTAAGACGTCTTGTGCCGCCACCAGCACCACCTCCTCCTCCTTGCTGCCTCCCCTTGTGCTGAGTTCTGGAGCCTGCTTTCATACCTTCATCGGCCCATGCTTCACTCTGGAAAAAAAAATAATTGCTGTAATGTATGGCTTCAGTCACCATGTGCCACAAACCAGCGTCATATTTTATCTCTAAGCAATAAAGATTGACTTTATATTTAATAACTGGCAAACACATTAAATATGTACTATAAGCCTACTAATGCCTGACGAAAAGAGTGACATTATTAATAAATGGCCCACACACTACATTTGCACTATAGGCCTAGTAATACCTGAACATAAAAAGGGTACTATTCTATTACAAATGGTTCACATACATACAAAATCTGTACTAAAAGCCTACAAATAACTGGAGAAGAATACCCATATAAATGACTGTAATCCCTGGTTCCTCCCACATATTTATCTCGAGGATACCCCTGACGTGGTTCCAAGGATCAATGTCCAAGTGGCCCGGTCAATTACCTGACTTCCTGGTCAACCAGATTGTTAGTTGCTGGTGCATGCAGCCTGATGTAGGAGTCACAGCCTTGTTGATAATGAGTTCCCTTGGTCATTAACTTCGTGTTAACCACCGACACATTCAGAGGATACTTATTTATACAGGTAATGTATAAAATTAATATGTTAATATAAATATATCTTATGCATCAACTGATACATGGCAGTTTCATATGAATCACAAGTATGTCATGTAGCTCAGTAGTCTACGTCCTCGTCTAACACCCGAGGGACCTGGGTTTACTCCCGAGCGGGACAAAAATCGTTGGGCACACGTCATTTCACCCGATTCCTCTGATCACCTTGCAGTAAATCGGAATCCGTGCCAGGTAACTGTTGTGTGTTGCATCCTGGGAAAGGTCAATAGTGGGAATGGTACAGATTCCTGTCCCCGACAATGGAAATTAGCCGTGAAACAAGTTTTAACCTTGTGGAAAACTAATACAGTACTTCACCCACATTGCTAACTACGTCACAAGCACACAAACTTAGTTGTTGTTGTTATAGATTCAGCTACTCGGAACAAGTTCCAAGTAGCACGGGCTATGGTAAGCCCATAGTGGACTTACCTGGCACAGGAGCGGGGCTGTGAGGGCTTAGTTGTTAACGAGGTATGTTCAAATAGTAAACAGGACTTGTTAATAAAGCTGGTTTTCTATTTGTCATAACCATATACAGTACAGGTATATATATTTAGGTTAGGCTGTGTTAGGTTCTGTTGGAGTAATGGGGTCAAATCGTACAAGGACAATTAAAAAATGCAAATTTTCTGCTTGTTAAAACCATACATACTGTTAGGTTAATGTGTATTAGCTCAGAATGGGCTGGCTTGGATTGGACAAATCAGGTTAGGTGAGGTTATATGAGTTTGAAAATCCATTGTGCAAGCGCCTTACGTATAATGTGACTTGTAGTCGTTATTAACAGATTACATGAAATATTGGACTAAAATATAGATTAACATTTGTGAAATTGCTATATTTAGTTTCATTTGCCATCTTAGTACATTTCCTCTCTCACAAACGTTCACTGGCTTACTTACATCTCTGGCCGCTCGCGCACTCACTCACACGCACGCATAGAATGTCAGTCTGTCTGTCTAAGGCAGGAGGGCATATGATTAGGGTTAGTATCACCCAACTTTGCATAGTGAGTACTTAAGGGTAAATGACCAACATTGGTGAGTCGAGGTCTGCTCCAGTTATCCTACTAATAGAAGGTTGGCTCCCATTGTGACCATCTTAACACACTCCCTAGAAGAGAGCCGGTCGGCCGAGCGGAAAGCACACTGGACTTGTGATCCTGTGGTCCCGGGTTCGATCCCAGGCGCCGGCGAGACACAATGGGCAGAGTTTCTTTGACCCTATGCCCCTGTTACCTAGCAGTAAAATAGGTACCTGGGTGTTAGTCAGCTGTCACGGGCTGCTTGCTGGGGGTGGAGGCCTGGTCGAGGACCGGGCCGCGGGGACGCTAAAAAAAAAAAAGCCCCGAAATCATCTCAAGATAACCTCAAGATAGCCTAGCCTCACAAACCCCAGCCACGCGTAAACCACACGACCATTTTTATTGTTATATATATTCTGCATTTTTTAATGGATCCCTGAGCAAAAGAATTCGTTTATATGATCAGGTTTTCCCTCAATACTTCCTCCAAGATGCCTAGGAAAATAGCCACGTACAATATTTATTGTTAACTGTTGGACTGTGTAACATATTCATGATGTTGCTGTCCATTGTTCTCACAGTATCTCTTACACGCTGCCTCACCTTGTTCACTAAACCTCTCTTGAACTGGCACGTGAGGCGTTTCTGGGGTTCTATATCTTCCTTCGAGTGGTTCTCGGTTCTATACCTACTTTGAGGTGGTTGTATACTTACCTCAAGGTCGTTCTTGGGTTCTATATCTATCTTTAGAAGGTTATGGAGGGGAGGGTGGGGGGGGGGGATTCCGTCTACATTGAGGTGGTTCTGAGGCCCTGTAGCTACCTTGATACCTTGGGGGGTGGTTCTTGGGGTCTTTACATACTGTGAGTCTACCTTTAGGTACTTCTGGGGTTCTATACCTAATTTGAGTCAACCTGGAAGTGTTACTTGGGTTCTATGCCTACCTTGAGTCTACCCTGATGTTCTTCTGCGGTTGTATATCTACCCTGAGGCAGAGGTTCTGCCTCAGAGGTTCTAGAGGTTCTGCGGTTCTATAATTTTCTTGAGTGAGTTGTATACCCACCTGGAAGGGTTGTGGGATCAGAGTGCCCACGGCCCGGTCTCTGCTGTTTTCCTCAAAACTGAGGTGCTGAATTGAAATTAAAGCACCGTATTATTGACGTTTTCTGTACAACGGCCTCGATCCGTTAGGTGAATTGATTGGCTTCGTACGTTCCTGGTTAAGCGAAACAGTTTCATTTTTTACGTAGTGGTAAATGATGCGATCAAGGCCGGAAGACTGGAGGCATAGGAGAATGAGGTGAAGGTTAGCATGGAACAACATAGATAACGACCCAGTTACCCGATGACAGTAGTTACGGGGAACATGCCTTGCAAATCAAATTACCTCCGTCATTTCCTCAATTTATCAGTGTAAAAAATGCGACAGCTTCCCTTAAGTCAAAACGTAAAAAATATGTACTGTTTTTCCTTAACCAGAAACATATCAACCCAGGCAACCCACCTAACCTATTGAGACCGCACATCAATATTATGGTGCTTTAATTTGTATTCATATGTCGTATTTTTAACAAGTTGGTGGATTGTGTACGAAATGGTAGTTGGTACAAACCCCCCTCCCCGAGTTTTTTCCTTAAGTGATAGTCATTGTTTCCTCAGTAGCTCTCTCTCTTCCTCTCTCTCTGTCTCTCTGTCTCTCTCTCTCTCAGTGAGCGGCCATCTTTATACCTGTCTCTGTCCATTTACAAATTGTTCAAGGGAATCTTTATTAAATTGTCGTGACAGATGGTTGTGTGTGTGTATGTGTGTGTGTGTGTGTGTGTGTATGTGTGTGTGCGTGTGCGTGCGTGCTTGTCATCGGGTCCAGAGCCAGGCTGTATCAACCCACTGCCTGGCCACTAACCAAACCTGTACATCTTACCTCAATTATGCCGACTTAGTAGCCATTTACCAGTGTACGACCACGGAAGCCGTATGAGGTCGTCTCTAACAATAATAACCTTGGGCAGAGAACG
Organism: Procambarus clarkii; assembly: GCF_040958095.1. Lineage (NCBI taxonomy): Eukaryota > Metazoa > Arthropoda > Malacostraca > Decapoda > Cambaridae > Procambarus > Procambarus clarkii. Next base: position 6,975,554 of record NC_091194.1, on the reverse strand, counting down.
ACCTCTCTGTGCTTCTAAGATGGTAAACTGTTTAAGACATACAAAGCCGCCGTGAGTGAGGAAAGATGTACAGGTTTCCAAGGTGGACACACAGGTATAAAGATGGCCGCCACCAAAGCCATGACGTCATACATCGTAACCTCTTAAAATTGTCATTCAAGACTTGCGAAAATTGTCAGTTTAAAGCTTTACAAAATTGTCATTTTAAAGGTTTTTAAAATTATTATTTTAAAGCTTTGTAAATTGTCCTTTTACAGCTTCGTGAAAATTGCAATTTTAAAGCTTAGATAAACTGTCAGTTTAAAGCTTTGCAAAATTGTAATTTTAAAGCTTTGCAAAATTGTAATTTTAAAGCTTTGCAAAATTGTCAGTTTAAAGCATAAATTGACATTCTAGAGAAAGTAATATTGGCATTACGATACTTATATTAATTATTCGTTACAATATCTGACACAACTCACAATACATGACACATGACACAGGACACATGACACAATCACTACACCAACAGTGCTGCCAGATGTACGACGACCCTCGTTGGCCCAAGTCATGCAAGATGTACGACGACCCTCGTTGGTCCAAGTCATGCAAGATGTACGACGACCCTCGTTGGCCCAAGTCATGCAAGATGTACGACGACCCTCGTTGGCCCAAGTCATGCAAGATGTACGACGACCCTCGTTGGCCCAAGTCATGCAAGATGTACGACGACCCTCGTTGGCCCAAGTCATGCAAGATGTATGACGACCCTCGTTGGCCCAAGTCATGCAAGATGTACGACGACCCTCGTTGCCCCAAGTCATGCAAGATGTACGACGATCCTCGTTGCTCCAAGTCATGCAAGATGTACGACGACCCTCGTTGCTTCAAGTCTTGCAAGATGTACGACGACCCTCGTTGCCCCAAGTCATGCAAGATGTACGACGACCCTCGTTGCTCCAAGTCATGCAAGATGTACGACGACCCTCGTTGCTTCAAGTCTTGCAAGATGTACGACGACCCTCGTTGCTCCAAGTCATGCAAGATGTACGACGACCCTCGTTGCTCCAAGTCATGCAAGATGTACGACGACCCTCGTTGGCCCAAGTCATGCAAGATGTACGACGACCCTCGTTGCTCCAAGTCTTGCAAAATGTACGACGTTCCTCGCTTTTGTATTTTTTTTTACAGTTCAACAATGTTGAATTCAAGGAAAATGCTTATAAGAAAGCCTAACAAAAGGCTTCTTGCCTTAGCCAACATTCTCAGTACTAAAAATTACAAGATAAATTCTTTCTAACGTTCAACAAACCAGAGGTAAAAAAAAATAGATTCAAAGCTCCTTTTCTTTTGTATTTGATCTATTCAGTTCATAATAGCTTAAGAATTAGTGTATTATAGCGAAGAACGTCTATAACTTAACAAAAGTTATATGTTTTATATATATATATATATATATATATATATATATATATATATATATATATATATATATATATATATATATATATATATGCGTATATTGTAAGGAAAATAGACTATAAAGAGGTCCATACCGCCCCAGATCGTTGACATACCCATTAAGACCAGCCTCGGGAGTCACTAGGCTTTCATGCGACCACCTATGAAACCTGTACATCTTTCGTTCGTAATAATTATTAATTATATTTTATTATAATATAATTATTATAATAAATAATTATTACGCTTCCTAGTGCTGGGTCATCAAGGAAGCCGACATCGGTTTTTTTATTATTATTTTTATTATTATTTTCTACCACAGACGTGGCCACACATTTACAATGCTAACCAGCATATATACATTTTCTTCTGTCCTAAATGGACAAGGTGAGAGATTTGTCAAACATACAGTTTAGGGATTTATTGAACAATCAACCACAGAAGGTGATTGTAGTGCCTTTAAAATGGTAGGCTAAGCTACATCAGTAAAATACATAGATACACAGATTTATGTATGCTACATAAAGTGTTTGATGTGTCTTTTACATAGTGTCATTAATGTGCATTTACAAAGGTCGGCATCGGGTGAAAGGGGGCTGTGACGATGTCTGTCTGGAACCCGTAGATGCGGGGCTCGAAGTCCACCTCCTGGGGCTCGTGCGGCCCAGGCTCTGCTTCAGGAGGCTGGGGTGGTTCTTGCTCTTGCTGGGGTGGTTCTTCTCCGGCCCCGACCACGGCGGTCTCCGGGTTTAGAGTCCTTGTGTGCCTTCTTTTACCAACGTCGAGGTAAACTAAGGAACTGGAACCTCTGGGTAGTTCATTGTTGCCATCAACCTCGTTTTGACAGTTCCTACGATGGCGCTGGAACCAATCATATTGGTGTTTGCCTTTCCATTGGAGACTTTCGGCGCCGTGGAGAGTGAGGACCTGCTGCATGAGTAACAGCTTCTCCTCCATATCAACCTACCCTGGTTTTGCGCCCTGGAGAGGCCACTCCAGACCGACAACCAGAGCACAACTCCATAGTCTCCTGAGACTGATGGATGCCTACTACTACAGCTCTCGTTAATCACGGCGGCTTTGTTTATATATATATATATATATATATATATATATATATATATATATATATATATATATATATATATATATATTTATATATATATATATATATATTAACAGTTTGTTAGCCTAGAAATATCACAACCAAAGGTTGTTATTGTTATAAAGACTTAATAGTGTTTCGGAACTCATAAACTGTTTAATAAATATAACCTAAGCCCTCACGATTGTTGGAAGATGTACAGGTTTCGTAAATGGTTGTGTAAATGCTTGATGAATAGTGATGTATACTCCATGGTACCATGGTAAGTTAAGGGCCACAATAGGTTATTTAAACAAGTAATTACTGCCGGAAAATACTTAACTGTCGCGAGTCAGGAGTTGGTAATGACGAGTAATGATGGTTATTGTCCTAGTTCACAGCGTGTGTAGATAAGACGGAGTGCCAGGGTGGGGTGCCAGGGCTGGGGTGCCAGGGCTGGGGTGTCAGGGTGGGGTGCCAGGGCTGGGGTGTCAGGGCTGGGGTGCCAGGGCTGGGGTGTCAGGGTGGGGTGCCAGGGTTGGGTGCCAGGGCTGGGGTGTCAGGGTGGGGTGTCAGGGCTGGGGTGCCAGGGCTGGGGTGCCAGGGTGGGGGTGTCAGGGTTGGGGTGCCAGGGGCCTCCTTTCCCATGTATCCTCTTGTGGAGCAACAAGGGCATACCCACCTTTGAACTCGACAAGTCTATTATAATTACTGCTGTCAACTGAGAGGCCACCCGGGGCCTGGCCCGCCACACAGGGTGTGGGTGGCAGGAGTTCCGTTACCTGCTTGATGGGGTTCTGGGAGTTCTTCTACTCCCCAAGCCCGGCCCGAGGCTTGGGGAGAGTTTGTGACTTGTGAGAGTTTGGTCCACCAGACTGTTGCTTGGAGCGGCCCGCAGGCCCACATACCCACCACAGCCCGGTTGATCAGGCACTTCTCGAAGAAAACAATCTAGTTTTCTCTTTGAAGATGTCCACGGTTGTTCCGGCAATATTTCTTATGCTCGCTGGGTGTTGAACAACCGTGAACTTCTGATGTTTATACAGTGTTCTCTGATTGTGCCTATGGCACCCCTGCTTTTCACTGGTTCTATTCTGCATTTTCTTCCATATCGCTCACTCCAGTACGTTGTTACCTGATACCGTTGTTATTTTACTGCATAGATTTGGGACCTGTCTCTCCAGTATTTTGCATGTATATTATTTGGTATCTCTCGTTTCATTTCTAGTGAGTACATTTGGAGAGCTTTGAGAGATCCCAATAATTTAGGTGTTTCATCTCGTCTATGCGTGCCGTATATGTTCTCTGTATTCCCTCTATTTCAGCAATCTCTCCTGCTCTGAAGGGGGAAGTGAGTACTGAGCAGTACTCAAGACGGGGCAACACAAGTGACTTGAAGAGTACAACCATTGTGATGGATCTCTGGATTTGAAAGTTCTCGTAATCCATCCTACTATTCTTCTGGCTGGCGCAATATTTGCTTGGTTATGCTCCCTAAACGTTAGGTCGTCAGACATCATTATTCCCAAATCCTTGACATGCAGTTTTCCTACTATGGGCAGATTTGATTGTGTTTTGTAGCCTGTATTATGTTTAAGGTCCTCATTTTTACCGTACCTGAGTACCTGGAATTTATCACTGTTAAACATCATGTTATTGTCTGCTGCCCAGTCGAAAACTTTACTAATATTTGCTTATAGGTTTTCAATGTCTTCAGCAGAGGTAATTTTCATGCTGATTTTTGTGTCATCTGCAAAGGATGATACGAAGCTGTGACTTGTAATTTTGTCTATATCTGATATAAGAATAAGGAACAGTAGTGGTGCAAGGACTGTACCCTGAGGTACAGAGCTTTTAACTGCGCTTGGACTCTATTTTATATGGTTGACTGTTACTCTCTGTGTTGTTACAATGACCAGCTGGCTGATGGTACAATGACCAGCTGGCTGATGGTACAATGACCAGCTGGCTGGTGGTACAATGACCAGCTGGCTGGTGGTACAATGACCAGCTGGCTGGTGGTACAGTGACCAGCTGGCTGGTGGTACAATGACCAGCTGGCTGGTGGTACAATGACCAGCTGGCTGGTGGTACAATGACCAGCTGGCTGATGGTACAATGACCAGCTGGCTGGTGGTACAGTGACCAGCTGGCTGGTGGTTCAATGACCAGCTGGCTGGTGGTACAGTGACCAGCTGGCTGGTGGTACAATGACCAGCTGGCTGGTGGTACAATGACCAGCTGGCTGGTGGTACAGTGACCAGCTGGCTGGTGGTACAATGACCAGCTGGCTGGTGGTACAATGACCAGCTGGCTGGTGGTACAATGACCAGCTGGCTGGTGGTACAATGACCAGCTGGCTGGTGGTACAATGACCAGCTGGGAGGAGATGCCAGCATAAATCGTATAGCATGATGTTGACCCAAATGGCAGTGGAGTGGGTCCAGCGTTGGGTCAATACTCCTCCACACACCGCCATGCTCCCCCCCCCCCACCCCACAATTTCCAGCTCCACCACCACCACCACCTCCTCCTTCACCACCTCCACCAGCAAGCTGCACCAACACAGTCCTAATTCCACCAAGAAGCAAAACAAACCACGCTGGGTGTGCCAAGTATCTGAGGTTCCCACACCGTTGTCTACACTTAGAATGTTCCAGAGACACCTTCCGCATACTCCAGGCCATCCCAGGCCGCAGCCACCACCAGCGGGGTTCCAGCACGACCTCCAGGCCATCCCAGGCCGCACCCACCACCAGTGGGGTTCCAGCACGACCTCCAGGCCATCCCAGGCCGCAGCCACCACCAGCGGGGTTCCAGTACGACCTCCAGGCCATCCCAGGCCGCACCCACCACCAGCGGGGTTCCAGCACGACCTCCAGGCCATCCCAGGCCGCACCCACCACCAGCGGGGTTCCAGCACGACCTCCAGGCCGCACCCACCACCAGCGGGGTTCCAGCACGACCTCAGAACACATTTTAATTTAGCAGTGACCGTCTTAAACGTCAAGAAACCATGGGATCTACCCGGAATAAATCTCGTAAGTCCTCCATAGGCCGCTCCAAGTCTTGTTCGCCTCATAACCCGAGCCATCGACCCTGATCCCACGATTTGTCAGCCACGATGACGTATAAAGTTGATAATATCGGATCAGAGACGCTTTAGGGGGAGTTTTAAGAGCAGTCGCCGACACTCATTTGTTACTGCCTGGAGCGGGTCTGAATCCTTACACACACTTGGCGGGAAAGACACGACCCCTCCGGCGGGAAAGACAGCACTTTTCCTTCTCCAAACTTTTCCTCGACACGCGATTTAAGTTACATCTTGTTAACTTTATGAGCGGGAAGTGACTTTTCAAACTAACTTTGCGAGAGGGCAGTGAAGACCCTCGCTTTTCCCTCCTTTTAACAGCGAGGAATTTGAATTTACGGCTTCAGAGAAGTGAGAAGTGTTTGAAGAGTTTCGCTAAAAGAGAACTCAATTCCTTGTCATTTGGTTTAAGTAATTTGTTAAGCGGAACATCAAGGACTTACGCGAGACTTCAGAGAAATACCACAGAACATGTGACACAGAATATGAACACCACAGAACATGTGACACAGAATATGAACACCACAGAACATGTGACACAGAATATGAACACCACAGAACATGTGACACAGAATATGGACACCACAGAACATGTGACACAGAATATGAACACCACAGAACATGTGACACAGAATATGAACACCACAGAACATGTGACACAGAATATGAACACCACAGAACATGTGACACAGAATATGGACACCACAGAACATGTGACACAGAATATGAACACCACAGAACATGTGACACAGAATATGAACACCACAGAACATGTGACACAGAATATGAACACCACAGAACATGTGACACAGAATATGAACACCACAGAACATGTGACACAGAATATGAACACCACAGAACATGTGACACAGAATATGAACACCACAGAACATGTGACACAGAATATGAACACCACAGAACATGTGACACAGAATATGAACACCTCACATCAATACACAAAAGAGGAATTCAAAGCACATACACACACTATAATTACTCTTAAGTGGCGCTTAAAGACGTAACTGCCTTCTTAGTATCGTCCAACAGCCGGAATGTCGTTAAACACTATACAGATTCAAAATAAAAAATTCAAATTCAAAACTGCATTCATAAACGGTTTGTGCACAAGTAATTGAGCTTACATAAAATTACATCACATTGTTTATTTAGGAGAAAGTCATAATAATAATAATATAACAAGCAATTATTACAATAATATATTGCAAAAGTGCCAAGGATGTAACCGGTGGTTGGAGAGGCGGGGCCTAGTAGCTACAGCTCGGCCCAGGCAAGACATCGAGATCCCCGGCCAATCACAGGAGCTCAGTGAAGAAGCAAGGTGTATAATACAAGGGCCAGTTGCCCTTGTATTATACAAGAAGTACATGTACGTAAGGCTCTTCCCCAGTCTAGGAGAGAGAGAGAGAGAGAGAGAGAGAGAGAGAGAGAGAGAGAGAGAGAGAGAGAGAGAGAGAGAGAGAGAGAGAGAGAGAGAGCCTGTCTGTCTCTCTATCTCTACAGACAGACAGACTGTTTGTTAAAGGGCTCGGCGCAACCTTTCACGGCGAACGAACACCACTCTACAATTTCCCTCTTACTGAACCCCCACCTCTCTCTCTCTCTCTCTCTCTCTCTCTCTCTCTCTCTCTCTCTCTCTCTCTCTCTCTCTCTCTCTCTCTCTCCCAAGCACCGCTGATGAAGCAAGTGGTGTATAATGATGGCGGCAGCAGACGCTAGAGACGAGCAACATCACACAACAAGCTAAATGATCGAGGCAGGATTCTGTCCACACAGTAAAAATGCCCAAAATCAATAGTTTACGGAGCGAGCCTGCTGGCTAGTATATATGCTCCGGTCTGCTAGCCTCCTCCTCCTGCTGCTGCTGCTGTTGCTTGGAGGGCTGCTGCTGCTGTTGCTGTTGCTTGGAGGGTTGCTGCTGCTGCTGTTGTAACTACCCCGAGGTGCTGGTACCAAGTCAGTTTCAAGAGTAGTTGTGCTCTGGAGGCCCGGCAGCGGGCCAGACTGTTAACATGTTGAGGCAGCTTTTGTCTCCAGCGGCCCGCAGGCCGTGTATCCACAACAACCTGGCTGATCCCTCACTTAATGTACCTTCATACTGACGCTATATAACTCTTAGTGTACATTCTCCAGAAGATGAAGAGTAAGATGCAACAGCTGGACAAAGGGGCATAAGAAAGCAAGTTGTTAATTAGCTGTTAAATAAATAAAATAATGCGGAATAAAAATCACCACAAACTAGAACACGGAACAAAAGTTGTATATTGGATAAGTTTAGGCTCAGCAAAGTCCTGGGTAAATACTGGTTTGTAAACAGTGGTGTTGGTTTGTGGAAGAGATTACCGCATGACATAATGAACGGGGGATCACTGGGTTGTTTCAAGCGTAGGTTAGACATACGAATGTATGTGAATGGTCTGAATGTAAATTGGGTGGATATAACTAGGAGCTGCCTCGTATGGACCAATAGGAGCTGCCTCGTATGGGCCAATAGGAGTCCGGCATTTCTTGCAGAAAAGTGTCTAATTTTCTTTAGAACATTTCAACTTTTATGGCGGCAATGTTTCTTATAAATGCTGGGAAGATATTGAACAACTGCGGACCTCTGATGTTCATACAGTGTTCTTTGTTCCTATGGCACCTCTACTCTTCACTGGTTCTATTGTGCATTTCCTTCCGTATCTTTCGCTCCAGTATGTTGTTACTCTACTGTGCAAATCTGGGACCTGACTTTCCAGTATATTCCATGTATATATATTGTGTGATAATTTTCTTGTTTCTTTTTCCAGAGTGTACATTTTGACAGCTTTGAGACGGTGGGAATAGTTTAGGTGATGTATAGTGTGTGTGTGTGCTGGTGTGTGTGTGTGTGTGTGTGTGTGTGTGTGTGTGTGTGTGTGTGTGTGTGTGTGTGTGTGTGTGTGTGTGTGTGTGCGTGTGTGTGTGTGTGCGTGTGTGTGTGTGTGTGTGTGTGTGTAATTACCTAAGTGTAGTTACAGGATGAGAGCTACGCTCGTGGTGTCCCGTCTTCCCAGCACTCTTTGTCATATAACGCTTTGAAACTACTGACGGTCTTGGCCTCCACCACCTTCTCACTTAACTTGTTCCAACCGTCTACCACTCTATTTGCGAAGGTGAATTTTCTTATATTTCTTCGGCATCTGTGTTTAGCTAGTTTAAATCTATGGCCTCTTGTTCTTGAAGTTCCAGGTCTCAGGAAGTCTTCCCTGTCGATTTTATCAATTCCTGTTACTATTTTGTACGTAGTGATCATATCATCTCTTTTTCTTCTGTCTTCTAGTTTTGGCATATTTAATGCTTCTAACCTCTCCTCGTAGCTCTTGCCCTTCAGTTCTGGGAGCCACTTAGTAGCATGTCTTTGCACCTTTTCCAGTTTGTTGATGTGCTTCTTAAGATATGGGCACCACACAACAGCTGCATATTCTAGCTTTGGCCTAACAAAAGTCATGAACAATTTCTTTAGTATATCGCCATCCATGTATTTAAATGCAATTCTGAAGTTAGAAAGCATTGCATAGGCTCCTTGCACAATATTCTTAATGTGGTCCTCAGGTGATAGTTTTCTATCTAGAACCACTCCTAGATCTCTTTCTTTATCAGAATTCTTTAAAGATTTCTCACATAATATATAGGTTGTGTGGGGTCTATGTTCTCCTATTCCACATTCCATAACATGACATTTATTAACATTAAATTCCATTTGCCAAGTGGTGCTCCATGTACTTATTTTGTCCAGGTCTTCTTGAAGGGCATGACAATCATCTAAATTTCTTATCCTTCCTATTATCTTAGCATCATCAGCAAACATGTTCATATAATTCTGTATACCAACTGGTAGATCATTTATGTACACAATAAACATCACTGGTGCAAGAACTGAACCCTGTGGTACTCCACTTGTGACATTTCTCCATTCCGATACATTGCCTCTGATTACTGCCCTCATTTTTCTATCAGTCAGAAAATTTTTCATCCATGATAGAAGCTTACCTATCACCCCTCCAATATTTTCCAGTTTCCAGAACAACCTCTTATGTGGAACTCTGTCGAAAGCCTTTTTTAGGTCCAGATAGATGCAGTCAACCCAGCCATCTCTTTCCTGTAATATCTCTGTGGCCCGATCATAGAAACTGAGTAAATTCGATACACAGGATCTTCCTGATCGAAAACCATACTGTCTGTCTGATATTATATCATTTCTCTCCAGGTGTTCTACCCATTTAGTTTTGATTAGCTTTTCCAATACTTTCACTATTACACTTGTCAATGATACAGGTCTCATTGATGGTGTGTGCGTGTGTGTGTGTGTGTGTGTGTGTGTGTGTGTGTGTGTGTGTGTGTGTGTGTGTGTGTGTGTGTGTGTGTGTGTGTGTGTGTGTGTGTGTGTACAGTACATGTTCTCTGTGCTCCCTCTATTCCAGCAGTGTGTGTCTCCTGGTGTGTAAGTGGGCACCCACCAGTCCACACGGCGGAACATATCAAGTAACTTCCAGAGTATTAAGGTATTAACAAAGTAGTGGCGTCCGCGGGCTTGCATGCTCTCACAACACAACTTATTATTTTCCTCAACGATGCAATATTCGCTTTGTGAAGGTGACTAAACGATGGTGATGACGTAACATGGGGTTGCCACACCTCACCACATTCGCTCAATGACCGTTAAAACTTCAAAAAGAATAAGGTAGAAGGTTTCTCCGGAATGATTTAAGACCCAGTAATGAGTATCGACGGAAGCCTAATGCTGCCAGCACTCAAAATAACTGTAGTGTTTTACATCTTATCTAAACGCTATTGACCTATATATTTACTTTATAATAATTGCCGTATAATTTAGCGTCAGCCAAGCCTGAGATAGTGACGTCATAATTGTGGCACCCGGCGCAGCTCGCCTCATGCGCCGCATTTTGTGACCAACTTCCCGCAGTCTTTCCTTATAACTCATGCCTCTTACTTCTGGCACTAGGCCTACTGCCATACCTCTCAACTTTTTCCATTTATTATTATTAACATCTTTATTGACAAAATTAATTACAATTTTGCCTAATCTGAGGATTTTGATAGTCTTATTAAATTGAGGAAAATGCTAGTATTCACTGTCACGCAGGACAGAGGGTCATACATAAGACAATAGGTCTAAACTGTAGGCGGAAGCACATATATATCATGGTTACAATCAATGTTTTAATGTATGAATATGTAAAAACAACTTTCTATTGTGCACTGCCACACAAGGGCAGGGATGTGCACTGCCACACAAGGGCAGGGATGGTTCATAAGTGATGCAGCTTAGAAGTAATATAAATAAAAATTGTTCTTCATTCTTTAAAATGGACAAGCACATTTTGGGTAAATTGTTAGGATGTCGTCCAGAACACCTGAGTCAATAAAATAGTTACACAGTTGGTGGTACAATAGGCCAGGAGGTCTAAAGTCCTTTACGGTTTCACATTCATCAATATAGTGTTCTAGTGAATGCATTAAAGGTTTATCACAGAGTATATAATCTGAATATTCTGGTAGTGGCTCAGCTTCACTAACCTGCCAGATGTGTCTATAGCCAAGGTGAATTACCACAATGACTACATCACATTGCCTGGTCCGGTTACTGTGCTGACCATACAAATACCTATTATTACAAAACTTGTCATAACTTTTAATACTGCAGCTTTCAGGTCTCTGGGCATTTCTTAGTTCTTCTAAATCTGAATTAATTTCTTTAATTTGTATGTTTCTAATAATTGCATTAGATAGTCCAAAGTCATAATCAATGTTTTCTTTCCTGCAAATCTCATTGTCCAATCGATCTACAAAGTCATGTTTTCCAACTCCAACATGGAATGGGATCCACACAAATATTATACAATAGTTATTATCATTGGCAAAAATTACATTCCATTTAATATTACAAGCTACTTCAGATATACATTGTGATGGGTTATTTAAGGACTGCAGAGCACTTTTAGAGTCACAGAAAATAAACTTTTTCCAGCTCCGTTTTGTGCTTGACAAGGTACGGGCTCCATGCTGGGCCCGCATAATCCAGGATTGGTCTTACCTATGCTGTCTACTTCGTTAAATACGCAATACGTAATAATGAAACTTGAAGCACCGTAATACTAAGTTTCCTCGATAGCCTCGATAGATAGAGGTTGGGCCTCGATAGACTAGGTGGAGTGCTTGGGTACGGACATCTCTGGCTACACAACCGTTGTGTTCTTTACGGAGCGGCAAACTGAGAGAAGGGCCTCAATATTATAGGTTGTGATTAATGTACATGAACTGTTCGCCAGGCTCAACTCCAGCTCCTGGATCCAGCTTTTAAAAATGAATCCCTCACACTGCTTCAAGTATCTTGTAGGTTGTAATTATGTCCCATCTACAGCCTCTTCCCTCAAGGGTATGACATGACACTCCACCTTGACAGGGACGTGACACTGCACTCAGGTGTGCAGGTGGGTGTGGCAGGTGTGCAGGTGGGTGTGTGGCAGGTGTGTAGGTGGGTGTGACTCACACACAGGTGTATAACTCTATACAGGTGTTCACATTTCACTGGTGTCTGTCTCTTTAACTTTCTCCCCACAACACCCTTCAGTACTCCACAACACCTTACAACACCCACAACTACCTACAACACTCTACAACACCTTACAACACCCACAACTACCTACAACACTCTACAACACCTTACAACACCCACGCAACACTCCATCATAATACTCTAACAACACCCCACAAATAGTCTACAACACTTCATAAAAACCATCAAAGCATCAACAACACCCCAGAAACACTTCACAACATCCTACAACACTACACAACTTCCCACAATATTGCCCAACCACTTGGGCTGGACGGTAGAGCGACGGTCTCGTCTCATGCAGGTCGGCGTTCAATCCCGGACCGTCCAAGTGGCTGGGCACCATTCCTTCCCTCGTCCCACCCCAAATCTTTATCCTGGCCCCGTCTCAGTGTTATAAAATAGTCGTAAAGGCTTGGCGCTTCCCCTGATAATTCCCCTCCCTCCCGACAATACTTCAGGCAAAATTGTAATTAATTTTGTCAATAAAGATGTTAATAATAATAAGTGATATATCACACCATTGCTATTTCTCTGGGATCCTTCCCCCCCCCCCCCTTCTCCCGCCTCTCCTTTCTAAGAAATGTAATATAGGAGACTGGTCATCCTAATCCCGATAACCCGAATCTTCGGGTAATCCGAAATAATTCGTGCTTATTTTTGTTTTTTAACGGCCAGAGTAAGCAGATACTCTACGGAAAACAGGCCATGAAAGTCGCAGGGGTGACTATAACTGCCGTTATTGTTGTAAAGTGTGGCACTGGGGCCGACCACGAGAGAGAGAGAGAGAGAGAGAGAGAGAGAGAGAGAGAGAGAGAGAGAGAGAGAGAGAGAGAGAGAGAGAGAGAGAGAGAGAGAGAGAGATAGAGAGAGAGACAGACAGACAGACGCCACAACATAACGCCAATAAACACGACCAACAACACATACAATCATGTCCATGTTGGTAATCAATACAAGACCATTACAACACTGGTCTTAAGACGTCAACCATTCACCCACCACCACTATTAATAAACTGGGTAATGTTCCCCACATCCCTGATACACACTTAATTATAGACGCTGTTATGGAGCTGGTGTTAAGTAACGGTGTTATATAACGGTTGAGGCAACAGTGTAACACCGTTGAAGCGCAGATATAACAGTGAGGGCGACGGTCCCCAGCCACCACAACATGCTGGAGTAATGTTAAGTCCACGTTGATTCCCTCTTGCATCAGAGACATTTGTTCAGCTTTTCACGTGGGAAATCAAATGTGTTTATGGCAGCTGTCAACACGGCCAATAGTCGAATGTATCAATGACGTCAATCACCCCAACCAATAACATGGTCGAACGTACCAATGACGTCAATCACCCCAACCAATAACATGGTCGAACGTACCAATGACGTCAATCACCCCAACCAATAACATGGTCGAACGTACCAATGACGTCAATCACCCCAACCAATAACATGGTCGAACGTACCAATGACGCCAATCACCCCAACCAATAACATGGTCGAACGTACCAATGACGTCAATCACCCCAACCAATAACATGGTCGAACGTACCAATGACGTCAATCACCCCAACCAATAACATGGTCGAACGTACCAATGACGTCAATCACCCCAACCAATAACATGGTCGAACGTACCAATGACGTCAATCACCCCAACCAATAACATGGTCGAACGTACCAATCACGTCAATCACCCCAACCAATAACATGGTCGAACGTACCAATCACGTCAATCACCCCAACCAATAACATGGTCGAACGTACCAATGACGTCAATCACCCCAACCAATAACATGGTCGAACGTACCAATGACGTCAATCACCCCAACCAATAACATGGTCGAACGTACCAATGACGTCAACCATCACAACCAATAACATGGTCGAACGTACCAATCACGTCAATCACCACAACCCACCGTACCTGTGGTGTTGATCAGCACCAATCACATTCCTCCTCGAGGCTTGGGACAGGCAATTAGCAGTCGATGGAAGTAACACGTGACATATTCCTTGACAGCTGTTGACAGTCTTAAATGGCTGTCAGTCGCCCACTTACACCTTGTTAAACGACCGACAATATTGATTACCACCCAAGAGTATCCCACAGTCGATAAATATCCCAATCTACCGTCCCAACAGTGATAAATATCCCAATCTACCGTCCCAACAGTGATAAATATCCCAATCTACCGTCCCAACAGTGATAAATATCCCAATCTACCGTCCCAACAGTGATAAATATACCAATCTACCGTCCCAACAGTGATAAATATCCCAATCTACCGTCCCAACAGTGATAAATATACCAATCTACCGTCCCAACAGTGATAAATATACCAATCTACCGTCCCAACAGTGATAAATATCCCAATCTACCGTCCCAACAGTGATAAATATCCCAATCTACCGTCCCAACAGTGATAAATATCCCAATCTACCGTCCCAACAGTGATAAATATCCCAATCTACCGTCCCAACAGTGATAAATATACCAATCTACCGTCCCAACAGTGATAAATATACCAATCTACCGTCCCAACAGTGATAAATATACCAATCTACCGTCCCAACAGTGATAAATATACCAATCTACCGTCCCAACAGTGATAAATATACCAATCTACCGTCCCAACAGTCGATAAATATACCAATCTACCGTCCCAACAGTAGATAAATATCCCAATCTACCGTCCCAACAGTAGATAAATATACCAATCTACCATGACAATGAGACAGTGGTACCAACATCAACGAGACGAGGGTACGCTACCTTCTGGTATTTCCACGGATCAATGTTCGCACGGCCCAGTCTCTGCCCAGGCCTCCTGGTCAATGGTCTGGTCAACCAGGCTGTTGGACGCGGCTGCTCGCAGCCTGACGTATGAATCACAGCCTGGTTGATCATGTAGATCAGGGGTACCAACAGACAGGATGGGGTCCAGAGCAGGAATTGACGACTGACAGCTCCGTATATTGATTCTCATAACCATTCAGCCGGGGGTTGGACTCTAGCTCCCAAGCAATCAATATCACGGCACTTTGCCCCAAAAGATCGATTTTCATAACCAGACCTGGACAGCACCCCGTACTTTCTGTCACTCCGTAAAAAATACAACTGTCGAATAACCTTTCATGACTGAGGAAAGATGTACAGGTTTCTAATGCAGGCAATCTCTCTCTCTCTCTCTCTCTCTCTCTCTCTCTCTCTCTCTCTCTCTCTCTCTCTCTTATGCAGCCTACAACAAGTTTTCTAATTTGGAGTAGAATTCATATGCAAACGCCGCACATTGGCATATACCAGTGTGGCTAACGAGAGAGAGAGAGAGAGAGAGAGAGAGAGAGAGAGAGAGAGAGAGAGAGAGAGAGAGAGAGAGAGAGAGAGAGAGAGATAGAGAGAGAGAGAGTGCCAGCCCACATACACAACCCGCAGGCAGATCCCGTGACTAAATCCGGCTTACACAGTCGAGTCTCTTAATTGAATTCCAATGTGCTTTCATTTTTACCATTCCTAAATCCGGTTTACACAACAGTGAAAGAAAACATTGAATGCGAGTATTTGAGAATTGCAGAGTAGAGGTGTTACAGATTTTTGCAGGTATACTTAACAGGTTTTTGCAACCATTGGCAATGCAGATGGGGGGGGGGCTGATTCGGTGGTTATTTTGGGTACAACTGGTTTGTTGGGGGTATATGGGGTTGTTTAGTTGGTTATACTGGTGGTGAGGTGGGGGGTTGTAGTGGTTGTGGGCGGTGGTGGGGCTTATCTATCACTGACTACGGGGGAGTGAGCTCTAGCTCTTCATGCCCCGCCTACCAGCCTTGTTGTACCTGTTGTGTTATAATTTAACTGTTCTGACGTTCAAATATGGCCTTATAATAGTGATGGAGGTGGCTTCCTCAACTTCCTCCTTGAGGACATTCCTCGTGTTGACCAGCCGTGTTCTGACGTTCAAATATGGCCTTAAAATAGTGATGGAGGTGGCTTCCTCAACTTCCTCCTTGAGGACATTCCTCGTGTTGACCAGCCGTACAGGGTATTTCCTGACATTCCTTCCGCTCAAGTGAGCTTCCAGCCTCCACCTGTGTCCTCTTGTCCTACTGTCTCTCAGTTTGAAGAGGCTGTCCTTGGCCACCTTGTCTAGTCCCCTCAGTATCTTGTATGTTACGATCATGTCCCCTCTGTTTCTTCTCAACTCTAGGGTTGTGAAGTCTATTAATCAGAAGGTAAAGGCTGGTTTACCGAAGAGGAAACTATGATGAGATGAGGAACTTGGTAATGGGACTACCATGAGGAACACAGCTTAGAGAAAAGACCACAAGATATGATGGACTACGTCACCCACAAGTGCCAGGAAGCTACTGACAAGTTTATCCCGCCCCAAAAAAGGAGAAATTGAAAAGCAACAGAAGAATTCATGATTCAAAAAGGCATGTAATCACACACACACACACACACACACACACACACACACACACACACACACACACACACACACACACACACACACACACACACACACCGTCAGAACCATGTAAACACAATGGCCCCGTGTGTAAAACCCATGACAAGCACTATAACGCTTCTCGCACACCTACACAACACCATCACCATCACCATCATCTTCATCATCAATACTTCTATCCCTCCCTGCCCCCCCCTACCCATCACCACCATACACCCCCACAACCCATCAAGACAAGAGACCTTGAGAGGAAGATATCTACCCAACGGTGAAATAGATGACCATCTCTTTCCCTTTTGTGCATCAGCAGATGGTAACGACGAGAGTAATAGTAATAGCAAGTAAAGTAATAGTAAGAGCAAGAGGTAACATATTACAACAGTACTAGG
Source organism: Procambarus clarkii (assembly GCF_040958095.1). Taxonomy (NCBI): domain Eukaryota; kingdom Metazoa; phylum Arthropoda; class Malacostraca; order Decapoda; family Cambaridae; genus Procambarus; species Procambarus clarkii. The sequence goes on along the minus strand of NC_091194.1, from coordinate 6,958,460 downwards.
CCTACTAGGTAGGCCTAGTACTAGCAACAACAGTACCAACGGATACTCACTCTGCCTCAAACTGCTGCTTCAATACCACGCCTGTAAATACACACAAACTCTTACTGCCAAATATGTTTATAACTCATACTTAATATATATATATATATATATATATATATATATATATATATATATATATATATATATATATATATATATATATATATGATATATATATATGATATATATATATTTGATATATATATATATGTCCAATTTCGGCCATGTGGGCAAACGGCAAAATTCAGACTTAATTTGTATGAGGAGAGATTGGTGCATGAGCATGTGAAAAATCTAACGATAAACTCTATGGGAAACCAAACCATCATTTCAGACTTTGTACAGTTATTGAAATAAGGACATAGGGGTCAATTTGATCATTCTCTATGACACTTCCCATTAAATAACATATTAGGGAAGTTGTGTGAGGCTAACCACAAGCCTCTGGTCTCCAACCTCAAACATCCTCTTTTAGAGAGAGAGAGAGAGAGAGAGAGAGAGAGAGAGAGAGAGAGAGAGAGAGAGAGAGAGAGAGAGAGAGAGAGAGAGAGAGAGAGAGAGAGAGTATTAATGCGCACTTCCCATCACCGCTCGTCACTTGTTCAACCCGCCATAATTAAAATCAAATGCTAATTTAGGCCGCATCACAAAAACAATACATTAATTCCAGCTGAGAGCTGCCCCCCCCCCCCTACACGCCTGTGGCAGCGGGGCACCTTCTTCTACACCACACAACACACACTCTACCTTCACAACCAGTACACATGTAAACTCCACCAGCAATACACATGTAAACTCCACCAGCAATATACATGTAAACTTCCCCCAACACTACCGCTCACCACACTGTAAACAACATGAAATACGTCATATCTTTAAGGGAATCACCCAAACCGTTACAAATGCGACGTATTAGCAACAAAGCACCGCCATATTAACGTTCATTATACATCAGCCACTACAGGTGTGGCGGGTTGCATGGGTTCGTACGTTTATGGTTAAGAGAAAACAGTCGTGTTTGTTACGGAGTGTCAAGTGGGTGAGTGAGCCAGCAGAACTGGTATAGGTCTTAACGACTGGGTGGTTCACGCCTGAGACTTATGGTATTGACTACGCTAGTGGCAATATTATATATTGTTTACACACGCCCACAAGAATCAATGACCCCGCGGCCCGGTCTCTGACTAGGCCACCTGGTCAGCCGGGCTGGTATAGATCCAGTTGCTTGCAGCCTCATGTATGAATCACAGCCTGGTTGTTCAGGTATCCTTCAGAGGTATTTCTCATCTGTTTTTTTCTGAACAAGTTGTTAGCTGTTTATTATAAGAATAGTGAACACAGTGAGCGGATAGTGAGGTAGTGGAGATAGACAAAATACTCAAGCTTCATTTATGTGTAGGCAGACACCACACAGCTTCGTGTGTAGAGGCAGACACCACACAGTTTCGTGTGTAGAGGCAGACACCACACAGCTTCGTGTGTAGAGGCAGACACCACACAGCTTCGTGTGTAGAGGCAGACACCACACAGCTTCGTGTGGAGAGGCAGACACCACACAGCTTCGTGTGGAGAGGCAGACACCACACAGCTTCGTGTGTAGAGGCAGACACCACACAGTTTCGTGTGGAGAGGCAGACACCACACAGCTTCGTGTGGAGAGGCAGACACCACACAGCTTCGTGTGTAGAGGCAGACACCACACAGCTTCGTGTGTAGAGGCAGACACCACACAGCTTCGTGTGTAGAGGCAGACACCACACAGCTTCGTGTGTAGAGGCAGACACCACACACAGCTTCGTGTGTAGAGGCAGACACCACACAGCTTCGTGTGTAGAGGCAGACACCACACAGCTTCGTGTGTAGAGGCAGACACCACACACAGTTTCGTGTGGAGAGGCAGACACCACACAGCTTCGTGTGTAGAGGCAGACACCACACAGCTTCATGTGTAGAGGCAGACACCACACAGCTTCGTGTGTAGAGGCAGACACCACACAGCTTCGTGTGTAGAGGCAGACACCACACACAGCTTCATGTGAAGATCTAAGGCTAAAAGTCTGAGAGCCAGACCTGGGCCATAATTCAACACTTACACAACCACTTACGAAACCTGTACATCTTTCCTGAGTCATGGCGGCTTAGTTTACATATATTACACAGCTGACGAGCTCCCAAGTACCAGGCAATAACAACATTTGAGTAGGAAGTTTCGATGGTCGTGTACTGTTTAATATATATAAACAAAGCCGCCATGACTGAGGAAAGATGAACAGGTTAAGTAAGTTGTGGCGTAAATGCTTCACAAATGTTGGCTCTGTATACCAGTTGACTGTCAGTTGAGAGGCGGCCTTAACAACCCAAGCTCAACCTCCCAGCAAGACCAATTACCTGAAAACACGGACCATTAAAAGTGTAAACTATCTTCACACGTAATTAATGTATAACAATTAAGGTGAGGAAGTGCCGGGGCGGACAAGGTGACGGAGGCGGCTTGAGTGGTCACCACTCATAACATAACACGTTCACCACTTATCTTATAAGGAAAGGTTGTCGCTGTTTACTCTAGCGAAAACAATTATTGCTTGATGTGTTCACACACACACACACACACACACACACACACACACACACACACACACACACACATAGATATGATAGAGCCCAGTAGGCTCAGGAACCTGTACACCAGTTGATTGACAGTTGAGAGGCGGGACCAAAGAGCCAGAGCTCAACCCTCGCAAGCACAATTAGGTGGGTGAGTACACAGCAACGAGGACCAAGAGTAGTAGTAGCAGTGATATACAACCCTCCACCAAATGACAGAAGACCCAGGCAAGAGTATGACAACAACAACAACATGGCAGTTAACACTATAATTGAGAGGACAGCCTCTGCTGCCTGTAGAAATAGATCCCATCTGCTCATCATGGTGGGACTTCAATTATGGAAAGATAGACTTACTCATGGTAAGTGTAAGGCTTACCATGAGCTATATGAAGGGAAAGATCTACTTCATATATATATATATATATATATATATATATATATATATATATATATATATATATATATATATATATATATATATATATATATATATGTCGTACCTAATAGCCAGAACGCACTTCTCAGCCAACTATGCATGGCCCAATTTGCCTAATAAGCCAAGTTTTCATGAATTAATTGTTTTTCGACTACCTAACCTACCTAACCTTACCTAACCTAACTTTTTCGGCTACCTAACCTAACCAAACCTATGAAGATAGGTTAGGTTAGGTTAGGTAGGGTTGGTTGGGTTCGGTCATATATCTACATTAATTTTAACTCCAATAAAAGAAAACTGACCTCATACATAATGAAATGGGCAGCTTTATCATTTCATAAGAAAAAAATTAGAGAAAATATATTAATTCAGGAAAACTTGGCTTATTAGGCAAATCGGGCCTTGCATAGTAGGCGGAGAAGTGCGTTCTGGCTACTAGGTACGACATATATATATATATATATATATATATATATATATATATATATATATATATATATATATATATATATATAGGAGGGGTACCACCTCTGGTGCAATAGGAATTCCTATTCCTATATCTTCAGAAGGAATAGGAATTCCTATTCCTATTCCTACTGAAGATGTATTAATATACGAAAGTACTTAAGGAAATTCCTGTTTCAATTCTTCCTCCGTGGTCTGACACTGTCACATTTTTCATCACGTGTTAATTTTCGTGACTTACACTTACACACACACACACATTATATATATATAAATATATATGTGTGTATATTATAAATATATGTGTGTATATAAATATACACACACACATATATATAATATATATATATATATATATATATATATATATATATATATATATATATATATATATATATATATATATATATATATATATATATATATATATATATATATAGACATAATCAGCAGGAGCCACAAGCAAGCAACAACAATACTGACGGTCCCCTTGAAAGTCTCCAACATACTAAGGCTCTCAGGAAAGGCTGAAAGCGACAGCAAACGAGCATCTCCAGACTTGCACAAAGACAGCCAATCAGCAAGGGCCTTTGAGACCCAACGAATCACTTGATGGACAATTACCCAAGTGGTCATAGAGGGATTTTGACGCCTAAATCTTCCAAGACCACGACGAAATGGGCCTATTAAGTTGTCCACTTAATTGATAGCAGGCGCAGAAATAAATGGTCCACTTAGGCGGTAGAAGGGATAAGAACCTTTGGTCCACTTAGCCAATAAGAGAAAGAAGAACAAGTAATTCGGTTATCCGACACACAGAGGAAGACGTAATGGTCCAGTTACCCGACAGACAGACAGACAGCAAGAACAAGAGGTCCAGTTAGCCGACAAAGGAAGGGCAGCCGTGACGTCACTGGTGTTTACCCGCCATCAGCTGAGAGCCGCGGGGTGTGTACTAACCTATCAGTGACTACGGGGTGAGTGCGCTCTATACCTCTTTATGCCCCGTCCATCACCCTTCTTGTACTTGTTGCGTTATAATGTAATTATCCTGACGTTCAAATGTGTTTGTTGAATATGGTGTTAAAGTTGTGGGTGGCGGCGGCTTCCACACGGCTCTCGGCACACTGCGCTTGTACTCACTGCGGGTGCTTGCTGGAGATTAATGTGGAAGAACGGTGAAGACAACTAGAGAAGAGGGATGACGTAGAGGAGAGGAGAGTAGGGAGTGATGGAGGGAACTGTAGCATCATTGTTACTACAGGAGGGGGCGGCGGGGGGGGGGGGGGTGACAACCTCCTGCATGCCCCCCCGGGGGGATGAGGGAACTATCAGGGGGAAAGCGCCAAGCCATTACGACTATATAGCACTGGGAAGGGGTCAGGATAAAGATTTGGGATGGGACGAGGAGGAAGGAACGGTGCCCAACCATTTGGACGGTTGGGGATTGAACGCCGACCTGCATGAAGCAAGACCATCGCTCTACCGTCCAGCCCAAGCATCCGTAGGCAGGATAACCCCACCACTGTCCAGCGACGTATCTGACGTGACCTTTGGTATGGTCACCCACCACTGTCCAGCGACGTATCTGACGTGACCTTTGGTATGGTCACCCACCACTGTCCAGCGACGTATCTGACGTGACCTTTGGTATGGTCACCCACCACTGTCCAGCGACGTATCCGACGTGACCTTTGGTATGGTCACCCACCACTGTCCAGCGACGTATCCGACGTGACCTTTGGTATGGTCACCCATTACTGTCCAGCGACGTATCCGACGTGACCTTTGGTATGGTCACCCACCACTGTCCAGCGACGTATCCGACGTGACCTTTGGTATGGTCACCCACCACTGTCCAGCGACGTATCCGACGTGACCTTTGGTATGGTCACCCACCACTGTCCAGCGACGTATCCGAGGTGACCTTTGGTATGGTCACCCACCACTGTCCAGCGACGTATCCGAGGTGACCTTTGGTATGAAAGATGAGGTTGTGTGGCAGGTGGTGACTGGTGTATGTGGCCGCCAGTTACATTAAACACCGCACTAACATATTGTGCTCACCTGTTGATATCCACCACACACACACACCAGAGGCTCATCTTAACGTAGAGCATCTTCTCACACTCTCCAACCATCAACTACACGTGCACACAGTGTCTGTTCTTCACAGTTGTGGCATGGCAGCAGAGGGGACTAGAGTGGTGTAATATAGGTGGTGCTCCTGCCACGCTAGGCAGTCAGTGACACCTTTACAGTAAGGAAGAACATGTTCACTACATAATACACGGGCAGACTTTAGCATGTCAGAGAGTGGGTGGTGATGGTGGGTCAGTGAGTGATGCCACAGTGAGGCGTCTTGACAGCTCCGTCAAGTGCTCTCACTACTCGGCTCCTCACTTGTGTGCTCAGGTTGTGACCACCAAACACTCTCGTGTCACATAACACTCTTCATGGATATCTCCGGGGAATATTCTCACCAGAGTTTACAACTACGGCAGGATGATCTCTCAAACTGTTCTTGAGCCGTTATGTCAAGATGGCACTTCAGATCTATCATGAAATTTTCAGTGATTTCAAGAGAGTTCCTCAGCTTGCATGTCTTGATATATTTGCTCACAAAAATATTCTCAGCAAATCTTTGCAAGGAGCTGCTATCACTGGTGATAACCGGCTATAATTTACTAATGAGACTATAATTGTGAGACAAGAGTAAGGACTGGAAGTTGCGACATGTTTGTGGCACTTGGCAACATGCGCAACACCTCCAGTGTACAACACCTGCATAAATGTTATAGTGGAACACCTCTCCTCACTCCAACCTCAACTATATTTTACAGACAGGTCTCAAGTGGATTTAAATTGAATTATAAATACTTCTTGTTTACAGGTGATGTGTCTGTTGATGATGATAGTCAGGGAGGAATAACTGACCTTGTGACTGTCTCCCGTCATCACCACTTGTTAGAGAAAGTCTCTGTCATTCTTGGTGTAGGACACCCCAGACATGTCTCTGGTGTGTGGCAGGAGACATGCCTCTGGTGTGTGGCAGAAGACATGCCTCTGGTGTGTGGCAGGAGACATGCCTCTGGTGTGTGGCAGGAGACATACCTCTGGTGTGTGGCAGGAGACATGCCTCTGGTGTGTGGCAGGAGACATGCCTCTGGTGTGTGGCAGGAGACATACCTCTGGTGTGTGGCAGAAGACATGCCTCCGGTGTGTGGCAGAAGACATGCCTCTGGTGTGTGGCAGAAGACATACCTCTTCCTCTCTCTCTTACTCTCCCCAGCACCATGCTGGTGTCAGTCTGCTTGCTCCATCATCTCATCAAATCCAAAATAAGTTCTGGAGTGAATGTGGAAGACAACTCTCCCTGGTGCATTGAAGGTTACTTCATCCACCTGACGTTGGTCCCAAGTTCCATCTTTGGAACCAGGTCAACTTCTCCAGTTATACAAATCACAATAGCGTGATGCATCAAATGAACAAATCCACAAATCTCCGTCGCGGCCCTTGTGGATTTGTTCAAGTACTCCAGTTGTCTCGCTAGGCTACACGAGCACAACACTTGAAACCAGCTACAGGAAAGCCGAAGGCAAATCCAATCCAGTTCTAAATGTCTAATGACTAGTTGTACTTGCGATACGGATCTGGCACTGGCGGGAAGGTGATTGAACATAATAAGACTTGTGAACGATGAGTTGTTTCAAGCGTAGGCCAGATATACAAACCTGTGGGTGGGTATAAATAGGACTTCTTTCACACGGGTCAATAGGAGCTGCCTGACACGGGTCAATAGGAGCTGCCTGACACGGGTCAATAGGAGCTGCCTGACACGGGTCAATAGGAGCTGCCTGACACGGGTCAATAGACCTTCTACAGTTTCGTCAGTGGGTGTGGTGTTATGCAGTAGGCGGGGCGGAAGGCGTAGTGCAAGTTTCCCAACAAAATGTTGAAAGGAATTTGTGGTCAAGACTGAGGAAAGCGGGAGAGAAACCCGTTGTGTTAATGGTGTGTGATGGTGTGGTGAGTGACGTGGGGAGGGGAGGTGAGGGGAGGTGAGGGGGGTGCTGGGGAGGGGTGGGGGAGGCGAGGAATGTGAGGTTGAGAGCTGCTTACCTATCAGTACTCACCTATCAGTGACTACGGAGGAGTGAGCTCCAGCTCTTCATGCCCCGCCTACCAGCCTTGTTGTACCTGTTGTGTTATAATTTAACTGTTCTGACGTTCAAATTATTTGTCGCGTCTGGTCTTAAAGTTGTGGCTGGAGGTGGCTTCCACAACTTCCTCCTTCAGTGCTCTACACGTCAGGGTACGAATATTTCCTTATATTTCCTAGACTCACTTACGTTTACATCTGCTACATATTTCCTCTCCTAATTTATGTTAATTAAAAGAAACTGTCTTTGGCCATTTTATCTATTCATCTCAATATCTTCTATGTTGTGATCATATCTCCTCAGGTTTTTCTGCCCTCCAGGATTGTAAGATGCAGTTCCCTCAACCTATCCTCATAGCTCAGTCCTCTTAACTCTGGCACTAATTTTGAAGCAAACAGCTGAAGCTTTTCAATCTCGGTTTTGTTCTTCACAAGGTACGGATTAAAAACTGGTGCTGCATATTTCAGTGTTGGTCTAACGTAGGCTGTATAGATAGGCTTGAAAGCGTACCTTAAGGGTACAGAAATCAAATAATGGAGTATGGGACTCTATCTTTGAACAATTACAGAAGAATTTCTTTGTTAGAACAAACTAAGACCGTTACAGTACTGATGGATGAGGGGCCTCGTAGCCTGGTGGATAGCGCGCAGGACTCGTAATTCTGTGGCGCAGGTTCGATTCCCGCACGAGGCAGAAACAAATGGGCAAAGTTTCTTTCACCCTGAATGCCCCTGTTACCTAGCAGTAAATAGGTACCTGGGAGTTAGTCAGCTGTCACGGGCTGCTTCCTGGGGGTGGAGGCCTGGTCGAGGACCGGGCCGCGGGGACACTAAAGCCCCGAAATCATCTCAAGATAACCTCAAGATGGAGGCGATTAAATGTCTTGTCTGGACACAAACGGCAGAAAAATCTCACGAGTTGTTGCTAACTTTTGTATTTTAAATCTGCAGTTTCTCCAGAAATAAATATGATAAATCCTTCCTTGTGCTATCCATATGAAGAGTAAAACCCAGCTGTTGACATGTGATGTGGTGCTGGGCCTAGTGGGCCTAGTGGGCCTAGTGGGCCTAGTGGGCCTAGTGGGCCTAGTGGGCCTAGTGGGTCTAGTGGGCCTTGTGGGCCTAGTGGGCCTAGTGGGCCTAGTGGGCCTAGTGGGCCTAGTGGGCCTAGTGGGTCTAGTGGGCCTAGTGGGCCTAGTGGGCCTAGTGGGCCTAGTGGGCCTAGTGGGCCTAGTGGGCCTAGTGGGCCTAGTGGGCCTAGTGGGTCTAGTGGGCCTTGTGGGCCTAGTGGGCCTAGTGGGCCTAGTGGGCCTAGTGGGCCTAGTGGGCCTAGTGGGCCTAGTGGGTCTAGTGGGCCTAGTGGGCCTAGTGGGCCTAGTGGGCCTAGTGGGCCTAGTGGGCCTAGTGGGCCTAGTGGGTCTAGTGGGTCTAGTGGGTCTAGTGGGCCTAGTGGGTCTAGTGGGCCTAGTGGGCCTAGTGGGCCTAGTGGGCCTAGTGGGTCTAGTGGGCCTAGTGGGCCTAGTGGGCCTAGTGGGCCTAGTGGGCCTAGTGGGCCTAGTGGGCCTAGTGGGCCTAGTGGGTCTAGTGGGCCTAGTGGGCCTAGTGGGCCTAGTGGGTCTAGTGGGTCTAGTGGGTCTAGTGGGCCTAGTGGGTCTAGTGGGCCTAGTGGGCCTAGTGGGCCTAGTGGGCCTAGTGGGTCTAGTGGGCCTAGTGGGCCTAGTGGGCCTAGTGGGCCTAGTGGGCCTAGTGGGCCTAGTGGGCCTAGTGGGCCTAGTGGGCCTAGTGGGTCTAGTGGGCCTAGTGGGTCTAGTGGGCCTAGTGGGCCTAGTGGGCCTAGTGGGCCTAGTGGGCCTAGTGGGCCTAGTGGGCCTAGTGGGCCTAGTGGGCCTAGTGGGTCTAGTGGGCCTAGTGGGCCTAGTGGGCCTAGTGGGCCTAGTGGGCCTAGTGGGTCTAGTGGGCCTAGTGGGTCTGGCGCAGAGCCTTTCAACAGTCTGGCCAAGGCGGCATGCACCAATTTCTGGAAGTTATGGGAGACATGATCACCACAAACAAAATTCTCCGGGAAAGTGATTTCCCGGAGAAATCACTAGTCCTTCGAGTAGAAACGGACAGACTATTCCAAATGGATGGAACTCGCACACGAACACAGGTGGGGAAAGAGCCACAGGCATTAGAAAAAAATTCAGTGTTAGATTAGTTAACAAGTGGAATGTATTAGGGAGTGATGTGGTAGAAGCTGACTTCATACACAGTTCCAAATGTAGATATGATAGAGCTCAGAAACCTGTACATCAGTTGATTGATAGTTAAGAGGCGGAATCAAAGAGATGAAGTTCAATTCCCGCAAGCACAATCAGGTGAGTGTAGACACACACACACACACACACACACACACACACACACACACACACACACACACACACACACACACACACACACGACACTTTCACTTCCTGCAGAGCGTGAGGTTAAGAGCTCCACAAAGCTCTTCAGGAATGCCAAAGAAGCCCACTGACCCGGAAACAGTTTGGAGGGGCGAACCACCTCGTTTGATGTCTAATCGTTGGAAACTATCGTTACGATTTACAGTGACAAATTGCACCATTAAAGATCAAATAATGTGAATGTATATGGTATGTATGTATAGATTGTGGAGGAGAGGATAAAATCTTGAGTGTTTGTAAGTGTTTGTAAGTGTTTGTGGGGTGTGTGTGTGTGTGTGTGTGTGTGTGTGTGTGTGTGTGTGTGTGTGTGTGTGTGTGTGTGTGTGTGTGTGTGAGAAAAAATATATATGTAGTAGATAGTATGTAGGAAATTCGGCCCAGTGAGTACGTTAGACAGTTAAGGGACAGAAAGGCGAGGTCTAAGAGCCAACAGCTTGATCCTGTAGGCACAAATAGTAAATACATACACGCACACTGATAGCCTGATCAACCAGCCTATTTGACCCCGCCGCTCGCAGTTTCACGTATGGACCACAGCTCAGTTGACCAGGTATCATTTGGAATTGTTAACAAAATTCCCTCTAATGTCTACATAGAAACAAACATGAACTTAATAATCCATCAAACAAACAAACACTCCCCTGTAAGTCAGACTTGAAGTCAATCACCTTGGCACGCAGTAAATTAACTGCTCAGGTACTTGTTAAAATTCTAGACTCTAATTACCACCTCGTTCAGCATCCTCTCACTCCCCCTCCCCCAAGGCTGTCAGGAGTTGTCAGGAGGCGGGGCAGGTATGCCAAGATGTCACCTGCCACGAGTATAAAGCAGGGTAAAAAAAAACAGCTGACACGCAGGGTAACCCCAATCACCTGTTCCATGACGTCACGGTTTGTTTGTAAACATTGCAGCGCGATGCTTGAGCTTGGCTGCTGTGATATTGTTTTGTGCAGACAAGCTGGCTAGCAGGGCGGCTGCCTGGCTGGCTGGCACATAGATATTGGTTAACAAGTGGGTAGACAGACAAGCACAGTCTTACCACAACTATTAGTCCAACAGATATACACCTTGCCCCCCCCCCATACACTCACACACACACTTGAGGGCGACATAAACACCTTATTCAGAAGGACATTCAGATATTTTTTATTTTGTGGGGAGATTGTTGGGCTTAAGAACAGCACAGTAAATATTTAAATACATTAGGGTCAACTTGGCAGTTAACAGCGCTTGTTACAATATCGCGGACCTTGTAAATATATATCAATAAAAAACAAGATAAAACCATAGCCATATCACCTGTTCCATATTATATATATATATATATATATATATATATATATATATATATATATATATATATATATATATATATATATATATATGGCTCCTGAGGACCAGGAGCCAGACCAGCAGACAGATACAAAGAGCACAACTCATGTCGATGCAAGACAATGACCAGTGGAGACATGATTACCATATACAGAATACTGGAGAGAAACTGTCTCACCTTGTGACTATGTTTCCCAGCAGTCTCCTGCACATGTTGGGGTAAGTTAGCGAGGCTGTGAACCTAACAAAACGCAGCGTCAGGCGCCTCAACTTTCCCGTAATTCCTCCTTAAAAACTTTGACAGAAGTTCTTTTCACAAAAGTTATACCATGGAATGTCCATTATATATTAAACTTGCTAAAGAGAATATACACCGTCAAAACTGAGCTGCTTTATTGAAATTAAAACCACCGCAATAATGACGTTCCGTCGTCAAGAGACCTTTTTTTGAGCAATCGAACAATGCGTTAAAAATACGACATATTAGTCAAAATGATAGTAGTGAAATATTAACGTTTTGCAGGCACTGACTTGGGCAGGTGAGAGTTGGGTTGGTTCACAGTGTATACGCTTGTGGTTACACTACAACCACTTCGTATGTGACGCTTGTCCACCTGTGGCAGCTGGTTGTATAGGTGGGGCACTACCACCTTACTGTCCCGTAGTCACTCTTAGGCAGGCACTCTTAGGCAAGTACTCATACACTGGCACTCTTAGGCAAGTATTAAGTCTGATAGGTAGTCAGGTGTGAGAGAGAGAGAGAGAGAGAGAGAGAGAGAGAGAGAGAGAGAGAGAGAGAGAGAGAGAGAGAGAGAGAGAGAGAGAGAGAGAGAGAGAGAGAGAGAGAGAGAGAGAGAGGGAGGGAGGGGGGCCTCAGCCTGCTAACAGGAGTCCAAAGTTGTCTACCCATGTGTGTAAAAAAGTAGGGGGGGGGGATGTAGGTTGTGAGAGATGGGTAAGAGAGGGGAAGGTGTAAGAGAGGGGAAGGTGTAGAGTGAATGTTAGCGCAGTGCGACTGTCTCTATTGTGACGCATCGTGGGCCCAGAGGGGAGAGGGCCCAGTACGGGTCGGGAAGAGGGGAGAGGGGTGACGTCAGAGGGTGGGGGGGGTGACGTCAGGACGTCAGATTCCTGATGTACAGGAATCTGTACATCATTTGATTGAAGGTTGAGAGGCGGGACCAAAGAGCCAGTGCTCAACCCCCGCAAGCACAACTAGGTGAGAACAACTAGGTGAGTACACACACACACACACACACACACACACACACACACACACACACACACACACACACATATACACACACACACACACACACACACACACACACAGAGGAAATAGCCTGTAACAGCTGTTTAACTCACAGGTACCTATTTACTGCTAGGTGAACAGGTGCTTCAGGGTGAAAGAAACTCGGCCCATTTCGATACCTCGGTCCGGAATCGAACCCGAACCCTTAGGATTACGACCCCCGAGTGCTGTCCACTCAGCCATGAGGCCCCTATGTGTGTGTGTGTGTGTGTGTGTGTGTGTGTGTGTGTGTGTGTGTGTGTGAGAGAGAGAGAGAGAGAGTGAGTGAGTAATTATTACCTGAGTGAAGTTACAGGAAGAGAGCTAGGTTACCTTAGTCATACAACGCTTTGAAACTACTGACGGTTTTGGCCTCCACCACCTTGTCATTGTTTCAACCGACTGTTTGCAAAAGTGAACTTTCTAATGTTTTTGTCCGGCAGCTGTGTTTCCTTAGCTTGAACCTATGACCTATCTTTGGTCTATTTAACGCCGCTAGCCTCTCCTCGCAGCTCTGGCTTTTCAGTTCCGGAAGCCATTTGCTTGCATGTCTGTACTTTTTCCTGTTTGTTGATGTGCTTCTTGAGATATGAGCGGCAGACAACCGCTGCATATTCTAACTTTGGTCTCACAGAGGTTGTAAACAATTTACTTCGCACAATGTTCTTTATGAGGCCCTCAGGTGATAGTTTACTATCCAGAGCCATCCCCAGATCTCATTCTTTATCAGAATACTTTAATGCCTTTTCACATAATGTGTAAGTTGTATGTGACCTTTTATCTCCTATTCTACATACCATAACATGACATTTATTCACACTAAATTCCATTTGCCAAGTTTAGCTTAGAAAGTGTGAATATTACCGTGCTTTAATTTATATTAATAGGTCGCGATTTTGACAGATTGGTGGATTCCGTACATATACGAGGCATTAGATGAGAGGACAGGCTGGTGGTGGGTTTGTGTCAGGCCTTGATGGCTCAATGTGAGCACAACCGGTTTAGACGACACCTGGCAGCCCGTCCTGGCGCCTCGATTCCCACTCCTCCAGGTGAAAGCCTAAATTTTGGGTCAAGTTCACCACAAGAATTTCAGGGTCTAACTTCCTTTATCTCTCTCTCTCTCTCTCTCTCTCTCTCTCTCTCTCTCTCTCTCTCTCTCTCTCTCTCTCTCTCTCTCTCTCTCTCTCCGCATTTACACAGAGGCAGGTGGGTGGAGCAGACATAGACGACTTCTGACCCGTATTATCAGACACAGAAGTCCCCCCCCCCCCCTTTCCGGTAGCCTTCCTTACCCAACTAGTTTTTCCCTGGAACACGACCCGACAATCGGTTTATAACCAATTACTGAATTAATGCTGGGCGATCTGTGGTGAACTGTTGAGGATTGGTGCCCAGTCAATCCTACATTGGGCGAGCAAAAACTTGCCAATCAAAAAGTTAGGAAATATGCAAGAACACAAACAAACAGTCAAAATGCAAATTCTTAAATCCCTCCAAAACTTATGAATACATTAAGGTAAGCTGAATACAGTGAAGGGAACTTCCCTGTTTGGAATATATTGTAGGTATTTTTAAACTTTGTAAAACTTTCATTTGTGTTATACAATGTCTGCCTGCCCACCACACCCAGGATTCATCAAGCATTTATGTGGCCACGAAACCTCTACATCTTTCCTCAATCATGGCCAAATAATCAATTAACCAAACAACCACTCACAACCAAACAACCACTCACAACCAAACAACCACTCACAACCAAACAACCACCACAACCAAACAACCACCACAACCAAACAACCACTCACAACCAAACAACCACTCACAACCAAACAACCACCACAACCAAACAACCACCACAACCAAACAACCATTCACAACCAAACAACCACCACAACCAAACAACCACTCACAACCAAACAACCACTCACAACCAAACAACCACTCACAACCAAACAACCACTCACAACCAAACAACCACTCACAACCAAACAACCACTCACAACCAAACAACCACCACAACCAAACAACCACCACAACCAAACAACCACTCACAACCAAACAACCACTCACAACCAAACAACCACTCACAACCAAACAACCACCACAACCAAACAACCACCACAACCACTCACAACCAAACAACCACCACAACCAAACACGCAACACAACCAAACAACCACTCACAACCAAACAACCACCACAACCAAACAACCACTCACAACCAAACAGCCACCACAACCAAACAACCACCACAACCAAACAACCACTCACAACCAAACAACCACTCACAACCAAATAACTACTCACAACCAAACAACCACTCACAACCAAACAACCACTCACAACCAAACAACCACTCACAACCAAACAGCCACCACAACCAAACAACCACTCACAACCAAACAACCACTCACAACCAAACAACCACCACAACCAAACAACCACCACAACCAAACAACCACCACAACCAAACAACCACTCACAACCAAACAACCACCACAACCAAACAACCACCACAACCAAACAACCACTCACAACCAAACAACCACTCACAACCAAACAACCACCACAACCAAACAACCACTCACAACCAAACAACCACTCACAAACAAACAACCACTCACAACCAAACAACCACCACAACCAAACAACCACTCACAACCAAACAACCACTCACAACCAAACAACCACTCACAACCAAACAACCACCACAACCAAACAGCCACCACAACCAAACAACCACTCACAACCAAACACGCAACACAACCAAACAACTACTCACAACCAAACAACCACTCACAACCAAACAACCACTCACAACCAAACAACCACCACAACCACTCACAACCAAACAACCACTCACAACCAAACAACTACTCACAACCAAACAACCACCACAACCAAACAACTACTCACAACCAAACAACCACCACAACCAAACAACTACTCACAACCAAACAGCCACCACAACCAAACAACCACTCACAACCAAACAACCACCACAACCAAACAACCACTCACAACCAAACAACCACTCACAACCAAACAACCACTCACAACTACCCACAACCGTTCCGCTGAACACTGCTCTGACTGGATCAAATCTGTTTAGCATTAGAGTGAGGCCAAGTTAGGGAGGTAATTATGGGTAAAGTTGATGGGCTTAACTTAGTATATTCCTTCACCTTATGTCGTAATGATGTTAGTGATGAAATGTTACGACTTCCATCCCTCCCTCCCTCCCTCCCTCCCTCTCTACCACCTCTCACTCCCTCTCTACCACCTCTCCCTCCCTCTCTACCACCTCTCACTCCCTCTCTACCACCTCTCACTCCCTCTCTACCACCTCTCACTCCCTCTCTACCACCTCTCTACCACCTCTCACTCCCTCTCTACCACCTCTACCACCTCTCACTCCCTCTCTACCACCTCTTATTCCCTCTCTACGACCTCTCACTCCCTCTCTACCACCTCTTATTCCCTCTCTACGACCTCTCACTCCCTCTCTACCACCTCTCTACGACCTCTCCCTCCCAGGTAACATTTCCTAGATAAGGAGAGAAAGCGTAAGAAGATGAGTGACTGATAGCTTGTTGTGTATACCCCAGGTGTATGAATATACATAGTATGCTATGTACATCTTGTACTGCAGTACCCTACCTACCTACGTGTTAGTCATACTAAGTCATACTGGGACGAGCCCACATCTACCACAACCAAACAACAAGTACTGAAAACTAGAGCAGTGTGAGACTAGAGATCAGTGTAACTGATCAACAAGAGCCCACTCTGATCTCAGTGTTAAGGGTGGTAGCCTAAAGTCAATATTGCCACCATGGAGAATTCTAGAACAAGATGGCGCCCGGAAGAGTCGTGACATCATGGGACACATCGACGTGAAGAGACAGAACAGAATGTTCAGCCAATGAGAAGTGAGCTTCACAAACACAGCCCCATGTATCCAGGACTGCTATTGGTCCATCAAGACACTAGCCTGCTCGCCCTGTGAAGAAGGAGTCAAACATTTGCCCGCTGATCTCCACCAGTGGAATCCTGCTGACCTTCTCATTGGTATTTAAAGCATCCTTCCGAACCCCTACATGGGATCCAGCGGTGTGTTGAGTACCGGAAAGACTTTATTGGGTGTTGTGGAGATCACGCAGACTGTTATTGGCAGCGTTGACCAAGTTGCAGCCACGTTAGATATTGGTGGGGAGTGCTTAAGGGCGGTGGCCAAGGAGCAAGAGCTGAGGCGTCAGTGTTGTGGCCAAGAGCAGTACCAGACAACAGTGTGATAACCGCCGGGGCACGACAGCCACCACCAACGGAACAACACCAGCCCCACGGGACTCTGGATACCATTCCCAGGAAGTTATGTACTGGTGAGAGGCGGAGGTGGTGGTGGTGGCGGGGGGAGACACAAGACATGGCGGTGATAATACCCCGCCACTCTACACCCACTTCCTACTTCACTTGAGTCAACCGTGAGGGTCCTGGACGCACTCACACACTCTCACTACTCCATTACATCTTACATTGCCTACACAGTCAACCATTTACAGATCAATCTAAACTCACGCTGCAAGAACTGCCAAACCATGTTATTACAAGTGATAAAATATCTGAAGTGGTTGTGCCGTGTCCGTGTCTGACTTCTGGTACATAACTGACATATATGAGTGTCAATATGTTGTGCAGTGCCAACAATAACAAACTATAACCATATAAATATTTATATCCCTCATCCTATAGGGACATAATAGTTATATGCTCACAGTATCGATATGGGCTGTTGATCAACCGTGTAAACAAAAATATATCTACATTCCAAGACAGGAAATAGTGACAAGAGACGTTTAAATTATTTATATTAAATTAATCTGTCTTGAGACGGGCAGATTACATGATAACACGGAGCAGGTGAGGTCAGGTACTGTTTGGTTGTTAGGGGGCGTGTATGGTTGTTAGGGGCGTGTATGGTTGTTAGGGGCGTGTATGGTTGTTAGGAGGGTGTATGGTTGTTAGGGGTGTATGGTTGTTAGGGGGGGTGTATGGTTGTTAGGGGGCGTGTATGGTTGTG
Organism: Procambarus clarkii; assembly: GCF_040958095.1. Classification (NCBI taxonomy): domain Eukaryota; kingdom Metazoa; phylum Arthropoda; class Malacostraca; order Decapoda; family Cambaridae; genus Procambarus; species Procambarus clarkii. Next base: position 6,940,598 of record NC_091194.1, on the reverse strand, counting down.
TTGGCAGGTGTAAGGGTCCAGCCACTCAAGATAAATGAGTTACAACATATATGACAGGTGGAGCCCTGTGAGTGGTCATTTACTCGATGGCACTAAAGAGTTTATTGCTATCATTAATAATATTAAACTGTTTTGCATGACATGTTTTCCCTCAGATGTTAGAGCTCACACAAGGTCTGCTCCAATTAATTCTTGTTTGGTTGTTGCTTATATTCAAACATGCAATACTTTGTTGACACAACAAATGTGTTTACATCATTGATTCTGTCACACATTATATGTGCTTCTATCATTGTTTTGTTTTGCTTATATGCCCACACCCTTATTTATTGGTCACGGTAATGGACTGTTGGTTACATATTGATATTAATTGAAGAACATACATGTCTTGGAGTGAGGCATTATGAGTAAGGCAGCATTACTCTCAGATACCATGACAACTTTTCTCACACGACGCTAGACACTACTGTGACCTCAAGTGTATTAGTGTATCACCTCCTCTATCACTGTCAGATCACTCCCGTCATAAACTTAATGTCTTCCTTTACTAGTGTGTGTGTTGAGAGCCCAGAGCAGTAACTCAATTATCAAGAGAGCTTAATCTACGATTTTATTGTAGAGAGAGAGAGAGTCCCGTATCACTTTGTGTTGTGTTCTTGTGTTGACCTGTCCTCTCTCCTGCTACCGAGGTTGTCCTTGTGATAAGATAATGTGCTGGCCTTGAAGATTTATAGTGGACTTGTAATAAAACTACAAGGGGATGCCCCTAACTGCTCGTTTGACTCATCCAGTCGAACAGGGTATCCATACCAGGCCAGCTGTAAATGGGAAACAATGGTGTAGCAGCAGCAGCCCTCTGCTACGTGCAGACCTACTGCTCCACAGAGATGACCAGCAGGGGGGGGGGGTCTACTGGTAGATGTTTGAGACACCTGTTGCTGCTGGCCTCATTAGTCTGTGAGGTGCGCTACACTACACCTGGCTCCTGCTCGCCTCATAGCCTGTAACTGTGCCATTTGCTTCATACTCGAAGCTACGTGTGATTTGCGTCCTGAACTGTTAGCGCGTCACGATTTGCCTCATCAATTGTAGTTGCATTATGATGTGCGTCCTACTCTGCGTCACAAGCCGCGTCCTACTCTGCGTCACAAGGCTCTCCCAGGTTGGTGTATTTATTTATACACTCTACTTTTATGTGTATATCCTTACATATGCAGCCTTATATGTAATTATTATGTATACATACGTAGCATTATGAATGAAGATATACATAGCATACTAAGTATATTCACACACCTGGGATATACACACCAGGCCATCAACCACAGCTGTTCTTACGTGTTCACTCGTAGGTGTATAACGACCAGGTAACCTACCCTGGGAGGGAGTGATAGAGAGAGAGAGAGAGAGAGAGAGAGAGAGAGAGAGAGAGAGAGAGAGAGAGAGAGAGGGGGAGAGAGAGAGAGAGAGAGAGAGAGAGAGAGAGAGAGAGAGAGAGAGAGAGAGAGAGAGAGAGAGAGAGAGAGAGAGAGAGAGAGAGAGAGAGAGAGAGAGAGATCATGCCAGGGGGACACTGGAAGACCGTACAACAAACATCACTCAAACTCTGTCGTTGGCTATGACTGGTTGTAGCTGAGGAACCCGGGCATCTTATGAGCCGGGGGCCAAGAGCTGGAGCTATGGTGTCGGTGCTATAGGCCCATGTTGGTACCTCTCCACTCACTATAGTGCCAGACTCACCCCCACACTACTGACCACACCGTCAAAATCCCGGTGTTTTTGCTAAATTAAAACCCCGCAATATTGACGCTATCTCGAAACAGCGAACCTCAAATGGGTTAGATCCGTCGCCAAGATTCATACACTTTAGGTTGTACACCACCTACCTACCTTGAGGCTACCTTGAGGTGCTTCCGGGGCTTAGTGTCCCCGCGGCCCGGTCGTCGACCAGGCCTCCTGGTTGCTGGACTGATCAACCAGGCTGTTAGACGCGGCTGCTCGCAGCCTGACGTATGAGTCAGGCTTGTGGCTATAACCACAACCGCTTGTGGTTATAGACAACCGCTGTGATTGGTTATAGACAACCGCTTGTGGTTCTAGACAACCGCTTGTGGTTATAGACAACCGCTTCACATCTAACACTTGACTCATCATCAAAACAAGTTTGAACGTCCCAAAGAGGGAGATTTACCGTCCTAAACATAATGAAAACCCAACGAATGTCTGTGGCACATTACCAGTGAGTTTAAATAAGATAAATGAGACGTTAATTGATATTTGGTAACTGTCTCGCCGGAGCCAAGACTCGCACCGAACGATACTTAATGAAACAATACGAAGAATTGGTGTGTAGTGAGTGTAGATGGCTGGCAGGTGTTTACAAGTGACGTAGTAAGTCAGCTGTTGTGGAGGAAGTAGTGGTGGGGGGGGGGAGTAGTGGTGGGGGGGGGGAAGGGAGAGGTGGGGGGTGGTAGTGGTGGGGGGGAGAGGGAGTGGGGGGGGGGGGTGAGGGGTGATAGGAGGGGGGGGGGGTATTCATGGGGCGAGAGAAGGGGTGATGGGATATTACCTGTTGATTGTTTCGAGTTATTTTACAGTGGTCAATTACCTCAGAGAAGGGTGGGTGTTACTGGCTGGTTGAGAGTGTTTGACATGTAGTGCTTCAGCGATGTACTACATATATAAGCATCTGGACTATTAAGAGGCAGCCAATGTACTGGTGTACATGTGACCATGGTCAAGACCAAGGCAGCCTTCCAACACACGCGGCCCCCAGCCATCATAACAATATACAAGTATGGAACTACACAAGGTGTAGTGGCCCAGCTCCTGTATTTCACCTCACCCTTCCTGGTTATATATGTTCTTGACCCAGCTCATATCCACTCACGGGAGACATCTCCCGTCACGCAGGGTGCAGTCGCACCTCCACAGATCTCCAGTATCATCTATTGATACTGGAAATGGCTCAAAAGGGCCACCACTTATGGGCTATTCATGCCCAAGCCACATTTTGGGTGGCTTAATCTTCTCTCTCTTCTTCTCTCATATCCACTACACATCTCGGCCTTTGAAAATGTTGACCTGGTCAACGAAACATATCCCTTAGCGACTGGACATTAATAAAACCATAACATGTACTTTGGAGAGTTCATTTCTCCCCTTCCTTCTCAAGTGGAGAGCTTACGAAGTATAGAACATTGGTGCTAGAATCATTGCTCTCACCCTTTCTGTCATATCAATCTATAAGAGAAAAAGACTTAATGTGCAACATTGAATGTCAGATACTTGGGGTTAGCTTCACCTAACTTTGCAGGAGGAATGGTCTGGGGTATGGGACGGACATATGCTGGTCTGGGTCTGTAGAATTAAAGAGGGAAGAGCGTGTCAGGGTCACATTCTGACCCCCACGACGATTTTTGGCACTGTCTGCCAGGTACACCTACCTAAATATTTATCAAACAAAAATTTAAAAAACAATTATTTTTCCTGGTGGTAATATTGACCATCATATAAACATCGTGCTAATATTCACAATCCTCGGGGAAAATAAAATATTTTTTTCAATAAAGATGTTAATAATAATAAATCCGCGTACAGCTTCAAACGCTTCCTCAAGCCCAGACCCTTTTTCATAGCAGGCTGGTAACTTTTATACGTACTTACAGGTGACACTGCTAGGCTCCTCCCATCGCTGGACCACCACCACCACACCAATGGTTCACTATTATATTATTTGTATAAGAGGGAGAGTGACATAGTCAGCGACACGACAAACAACCAGAGACACAAATATGTCTGTAGAAAGAACGTGTCTACCAGGACAAAGTAAGACAAAGAGAAAAGCAGAGACAGACAACAACACACAGACACATGTAGAAACAGAAAGAAACCGAGACAGAGCTAGGGAGGGGGAAGAGAAGGGAGAGAGGGGAGAAGTGAGGGAGAAACATGTTACTCTGAGGGAGGATAGTGTCACTATCAAGGGCCCAAGACTTCAACACTTTCCCTCTACACACAGGGGCATAACTTCCCGACCTTTCACGGTGTTCAAGAACTTGAAGAACACCTCCAAAGGATACCTGATCAATCAGGCTGTGATTCATATGTCAGGCTGCGAGCAGCCGCGTCTTACAGTCCGGTTGACCAGACCACCAACCAGGAGGCTTGGTGACAGACCGGGCCGCGGAGGGTTATATATATATATATATATATATATATATATATATATATATATATATATATATATTATATATATATATAATATATAATTATATATATATATAATATATAATTATATATATATATAATATATAATTATATATATATATATATATATATATATATATATATATATATATATATATATAGGACACAAAGGCTGTATGAACCGAACTGTATGATCAATACAGTAGGGTGTATGATCAATACATTAGGCTGTATGATCAATACAGTAGGGTGTATGATCAATACAGTAGGCTGTATGATCAATACAGTAGGGTGTATGATCAATACAGTAGGGTGTATGATCAATACATTAGGCTGTATGATCAATACAGTAGGGTGTATGATCAATACATTAGGCTGTATGATCAATACAGTAGGGTGTATGATCAATACAGTAGGGTGTATGATCAATACAGTAGGCTGTATGATCAATACAGTAGGCTGTATGATCAATACAGTAGGCAGTATGATCAATACAGTAAGGTAGACATTGAGTCGTCTGATGATGGGGCAAGACACTACCTTAATGATTGCAACACACATCATCATTGGTGTCAGCAACCCGCCCAACTCATCTAATATTGCAAGAGACTACTCATTCAGTGAGGCAACATTCTACTCTTCTTTCCTGTGGCAGACGCCTCTACCCGTCGCCCCCTGTTGCAAGGGTCACCCTTCCTCAAGTACTCTACGGCCACTTATACTTGGCCATTGTATATCTCTCGTGTCTCCTGGCAAGTATACATCTTAATGCAAACAAATACACCTGTTTTGTCCAACCAGAAATGTACGAACCCAACCAACCCCCCTAACATATCGAGGTCGATCCATAGAAAACGGCAATATTACGGGGCTATAATTTGTACTAATGCGTTGCATTATTAACGTACTGGAGGGCTCGTGAAACAGACCACTGGAGGTATTGTTGGTATGGTCCGGGAGGTTATGTGGTGGCAAGGTGTGTCAATCACGTGCAGGAAATGTTGTCAACGCTGCCGCCCACTCCTTGCAACACTGGGGGGGGGGGAGCGGGGCGGGAGGAGTGATGTGTGGGGGGGGGGGGGCGGGTTCCTGGTGTATAAACGACCAATACACCCCATATACACCCTTCCATGGGGCGCATCCGATCCCACGATCGTCGTCGCCCCTAAATCAACACAACAACACCCTTCCATGTATACACAATATATGGATAATTCCAACACTCGCCAGAGGCACACACAGACACGGTAACATCAGCGGCATATGGGACGCTGGCAAACTTTAGCGTCATTTAGAAACCTAAACCAGTAGCTTTCTGGCCACTCTACACAGCCCCTTGTGAGACCAACACTACAATACGCAGCACCGGTCTGGTATCCGCACCTCGTGAAGCATAAATTTAAATTAAGAAAAGTTAACAAGAAGACTGGTGCCAGAGCTAAGAGGGCCGAGCTGTGAGGATAAGTTAATTTAAGAGAACTAGAGAATTTTCAGGGGAAAGCGCCAAGCCATTACGGCTATATAGCACTGGGAAGGGGTCATGAAAAGTATTTGGGATGGGACGGGGGGAAGGAATGGTGCCCAACCATTTGGACGGTCGGGGAAGAGAAGTAGGTGAGAAGAAACAGAGAGGACATGATTGCAACATACAAGATACTGAGGGGAATAGACAAGGTGGACAAGGACAGCCCCGTTAAAATGTTAGAAAGTAGAACAAGAGGACACAGGTGAAAGCTGGAAATGCAATTATTCCTTCGGCTTAATTGCATTTCCAGCTCGTCAGGATAGTCTCGTAGCATGTTCGGAACAAGGATATTAAACTGATAATGGTAAGTGCCTACAGGTCCCCAACAAGCAACACGTGGACAAAGGAGGAACTAGATGACAAACAAGAGGGCCTCATAATGGTCATGAGAGAGATTATAGTAAAAGCTGATAAAGATAAATCACGACTGTTGGTACTGGGGGACTTTACCGTGAAAGCAATAGACTGGGAGGCCTACCAAGCAAGAATGGAGGACATATGGACAGGCAGATTTATAAATCTCAAAATGTTCATCGTTTACATAAACTATCTACCAGAAGGAATACAGAATTATTTAAACATGTTTGCGGATGATGCTAAGATATCGGGGAAGATAAGAGACGCAGATGATTGTAATGCCCTTCAAATTGATCTAGATAAAATAAATGCTTAGAGCGTCAAGTGGCAAGTGGAATTCAATGTGAATAAATGCCACGATATGGAATGTGGAATCGGAGAAAATAGACCACACACAACTATCAAATTAGGTGGAAAGGAATTACAGAACTCTAATAAAGAACGAGACCTGGGGAGTGGTTTAGGATAGTACGCTGTCGCCAGAGAAACACATAAAGAACATTGTGAGAGGAGCATATGCGTCGCTTTCCAACTTCAGACTTGCTTTTAATTATATGGTGGTGAAATGCTAAAGAAACTGCTCATGACTTTAGTGAGACCAAAATTGGAATATGCAGCAGTTGTATGGTGCCCAAGTCTCAAGAAGCACATAAAGAAACTGGAAAAGGTGCAACGGCATGCTTCAAAATGGCTCCCGGAACTGAAAATCAAGAGTTACGAGGAGAGACTAGAGGCGTTAAACATGCCAAAACTAGAAGATAGAAGAACCCCTGTAAGCACAACTAGGTGAGTACAACTAGGTGAGTACACACACACACACTTCACTATTTGCAACCTTCAGTTGCATGAGTTACGAGGAAAGGCTGCGGGAAATGCACTTTACGACACTGGAAGACAGAAGAGTAAGGGGAGACATGATCACAACCTACAAAATCCTCAGAGGAATCGATCGGGTAAACAAGGGTAAACTATTCAACACTGGTGGGACGCGAACAAGGGGACACAGGTGGAAATTGAGTACCCACATGAGCCACAGGGACGTTAGAAAGAACTTTATCAGTGTCAGAGTTGTTAACAGGTGGAATGCATTAGGAAGTGATGTGGTGGAGGCTGACTCCATACACAGTTTCAAATGTAGATATAAGAGAGTCCAGTAGGCTCAGGAATCTGTACACCAGTTGATTGACAGTTGAGAGGCGGGACCAAAGAGCCAGAGCTCAATCCCCGCAAGCACAACTAGGTGAGTAGACTCAGCACTGACAAGAGCCCAGAAGACCATTACCATGGGAGAATTAACCAAACCAGGACCATGGGTCATCAAACATTTACACAACCACTTACGAAACCTGTACATCTTTCCTCACTCATGGCGGTTTTGTTTACGTTTATTAATCAGCTTATGAGTACCGAAGCTGTAGGAGGTTGTTGATAACACTCACAACCTTGGGTTGTGAGCGTCCATGCTGGTCCAGTGTTTAATGCACACATGTAAACAAACCAAGTTAAATTGGATTATATGTAAAAGTTGATTTTATTATTTTTCTTTTGAAGCCACGGTGCTTGGGACAAATTATACTAGAATTATCACATATAATTTGGTGATCTGTCTCACTTACGTGCTTGAGCAGTGCGTGCATAATGCTTGTATGGTGCATGCGTAGTGCTGAACTTTGTCGGCAATATGTGACGGACCTGCATGTTGTCTGCAGTATTCGGGTTATTGTGTGTGTGGCTGTAGTAACTATTATTGTTTATATAAGAATTATTAAGAGTTATTATATTAAGATAATTAAGAGTTATAAGAAAAAAGTGAATTACTATAGAATGTATTACACTTATTTATACAATTTGCACAACGTTTCGAGCCTCGAAACGTTGTGCAAATTGTATAAATAATATATATATATATATATATATATATATATATATATATATATATATATATATATATATATATATATATATATATATGTATGTATGTATGTATGTATATATATAGTGTGTGTGTGTGTATACACCATGTATATATACACCATCATAATTATCCAACAGTCCAATCAATAGTCCGAGTGAAAAACTGGCACACTGCCCAATTACCGTCGCAAAAAATCAGTGCCAATTCTGTGAAAAATTGGGTGCCAGTGGCGCGATGTTATCAGTTTATTAGCGCCGGGCTCGATTTGGTTCTTATCAGAGTGACACCTTATCAGTTGGTACATTTCTGGCCCAACTTGTTGCCGGAGTTGTGTAGATAACGCACGCCGCGGCCCCGCTCGAAATGGCAAGGGGAATTGGAAATGTGAAATGAAGGAGGAAACGTCAATGAGTCAAGGGTAACGGCAAATAGGGAGAGGGGGATTGAAATAGGAGGGTACACATTAGTAAATGGGTAAACGATGAGCGGGAGTGAGAGATGGGAATGGGTAGATACAAAGAGGAGAAAGAGAGAGATAGAAAAATTGTAAGTGTGGGGAAATAGGGAATAACATAGGTGTACAGGAATGTGTAGGAAGCCTATTGGTCCATACGAGGCAGCACCTATTGGTCCATACGAGGCAGCTCCTATTGGTCCATACGAGGCAGCTCCTATTGGTCCATACGAGGCAGCTCCTATTCGTCCATACGAGGCAGCTCCTATTGGTCCATACGAGGCAGCACCTATTGGTCCATACGAGGCAGCTCCTATTGGTCCATACGAGGCAACACCTATTGGTCCATACGAGGCAGCTCCTATTCGTCCATACGAGGCAGCTCCTATTGGTCCATACGAGGCAGCACCTATTGGTCCATACGAGGCAGCTCCTATTCGTCCATACGAGGCAGCTCCTATTGGTCCATACGAGGCAGCACCTATTGGTCCATACGAGGCAGCACCTATTGGTCCATACGAGGCAGCTCCTATTGGTCCATACGAGGCAGCTCCTATTCGTCCATACGAGGCAGCTCCTATTGGTCCATACGAGGCAGCACCTATTGGTCCATACGAGGCAGCTCCTATTCGTCCATACGAGGCAGCTCCTATTGGTCCATACGAGGCAGCACCTATTGGTCCATACGAGGCAGCTCCTATTCGTCCATACGAGGCAGCTCCTATTGGTCCATACGAGGCAGCACCTATTGGTCCATACGAGGCAGCACCTATTGGTCCATACGAGGCAGCTCCTATTGGTCCATACGAGGCAGCTCCTATTCGTCCATACGAGGCAGCTCCTATTGGTCCATACGAGGCAGCACCTATTGGTCCATACGAGGCAGCTCCTATTCGTCCATACGAGGCAGCTCCTATTGGTCCATACGAGGCAGCACCTATTGGTCCATACGAGGCAGCACCTAGTCCATCTCTCGATTTGCCACTAGGTAAAAAGTACTTAGAGACGTACTAACCCAAGCACCCCGGGTTAGCAATATTGCCGGGACAACCGTGCACATCTTCAAGAGAAAATTAGTTTTCTTCAAGAAGTGCCGGACCAACCAGGCTGTGGTGGGTATGTAGAGCCTGCGGGCCGCTCCAAGCAACAGCCTGGTGGGCCAAACTCTCACAACTAAGCCTGGCCTCGGGCCGGGCTTGGGGAGTAGAAGACCTCCCAGAACACCATCAAGCAGGTAACTCACCTAACTTATCGAGGTTAATATATAGAAAACGCCAATATTACGGTACTTTAATTTGGACTAAAATGTATCATTTTTAAAGGACTGGAGGGTTCCGTAAAAATATGCGACGTATTAGTTTTATTATTATTATTATTATTATTATTTTCTACCACAGACGTGGCCACACATTTATAATGCTAACCAGCATATATACATTTTCTTCTGTCCTCCATGGACAGGGTTAGAGATTTGTTAACGTATTAGGTGATAGAATGGTTGGTGACTAAGACCCCCGTCAGCTGGGAGATCATTCATATCTGCCAGTCTGGTCTACCCCCCCCCCCCCCCCACCTGCCCCATTAACGACTAGGCGCCGCAGCGAATTCATTCATTCAAATTTTTCCGCGCTTCCTGATGTCAACAACAATCAGCTGAGCTCTGTACACGTGCATGTAATGTCAACAACAGTCAGCTGGGTGCTAACATGTGGTCTTAATGTCAACAATAGTTATAGCTGATCCGACTCGTGCTTCTAATGTCAACTACAGTTAGCTGATCACCAATACGTGTTCCTAATGTCATCAACAGTTAGCTGATCACCAGTACGTGTTCCTAATATCAACAACAGTTAGTTGATCCCCAACACGTGCTTGTAATATCAACAACAGTCAGCTGATCCCCAACACGTGCTTGTAATATCAACAACAGTCAGCTGATCCCCAACACGTGCTTGTAATATCAACAACAGTCAGCTGATCCCCAACACGTGCTTGCAATGTCAACAACAGTCAGCTGATCCCCGAGCTAGGTGAGTGTAATATAATTACAGGGAAGGTGTGCTATTACCTGTCCCTCAGGGTGCAATAATTTACCTGGATGGGAGGGTCAGGTGTAGCCAACCTGTCCTCTCACCTAATACGTTATATGTTTACGACCAATCCGTTAAAAATGTGACGGATTAGTAAAAATTATTGCACCGTAACATTGACGATTCCTATGCATCGGGCCTCTATAGGTTAGGTGGCTTGCATGAGTTAGTACGTTTCTGGTTAAGCAGGCAGGCAGGCAGGCAGGCAGGCAGGCAGGCAGGCAGGCAGGCAGGCAGGCAGGCAGGCAGGCAGACACACACACACACACAATGAGCAACAGAAGGAAAGGGGTCCACCTCTTCACTTGACCAGCGGGTGTAACCGAGGAGCTGGTGTTGGACCCAATAACGTCTAGGTGAACACAGAACAAGCCACAGATTTTGGGTGGTGTCGCACACGGTGCTGGTGGCTTGGTGCTGTGGTGTAATATTGAGTGGTAGTGTGGTGAGGGGTTGAGGGAGCTCCTGCCTTATCTCACCACGCGGTGGTCAGTGTTGTGCTCCTCTCCTTACCGCCATCTTCTGCACTCCTTCTAGTTTTTGTATGTTAGTTTTTTTATGGTGTATAGTGGTACTGGGGATATTTCCAGTTGGCATATTATTTGAGTGACATCATCATCGTATGTGGCGTACTCTCCATGTTGGGGCTGGAGCAGATCAGCTGTATACATGTTGAAAGGCGTGGATGAAAGGCAGCTTCCTTGTCACACTCCACTGTTCAGTTCAGTTATGTCACCCAAGTAACTGCCGTTACTGAGGTTAGTTGTTCTGATGACTATGACGCTACATGGTGTGGCAGGGAATCTCTGTGGCAGCCCTAGTTGCACTTAAGCCGTGTGCCAGATATTGACCAAAACTTTGGATAGATCTCTGAATACTATATTACATTGTTCTTTTTTCAACGCTGTATTGGTTATTACTTTAAGTTGGGGGATTACCCGGGTTACTAATTAACCTGATAGTGGCCTTTTTGACGTATGTGGGCAGTAGTTCGGATGCAAGAACTGTTTTTAATATTCGTATATAATGCTGGATCTCCATTATTGGAAAGTTAGTTAAAACTATTTTATTGATTGTGTTAAACCCCGGCGCCTTGTTCTTCAACCCTCTGATTGTTTCTTGGACCTCTACAATGGTTATGTGGTTCATAAGGTGGCACTGTTTGCCAAGGTTGTTAAGGTCTATTGTTTGGCGCTGCAAGTAGTTGTCTTGTGGCGTTGTTGTCAACTACAGTTGTAATGTCTCCCTCGGAGGTGCATGTAACCCCCCCCCCCCTGGCAGTTACGCCGAATGGTGTGAGGCGCGGTGAGAGGGGAGGGGAGGGGAGAGGGAAAAGAGGAGAGAGGATTAAAGGAAAGGGATAGGAGGGAGGAGATAAGGAGGCGGTTTTTGTTGGAAGGTAGTGTAGGGGGGAGGGGGGTCGTGATTGAGGGGTTGATTTCGGGGTTTAGCGTCCCCGCGGCCCGGTCCTCGACAGGCTTCCTTTTTGTTACACACCCCCCGGGAAGCAGACCGTAGCAGCTGTCTAACTGTTGGGAGGAACCAAAAAGGTATGTACGGGGGGGGGGGGGGGATGGAGGCCACGTGAACACAGCGGGGGTCACACGTGTGGCGCTGCTGGAGGTCAGTGTTGTTGTGAGGCAGACAAGGTCTCCCAGGGCGGCAGACAAGGTCACAGAAGCATTAGAGGCCATTGTTAGTTACCCATCAATACAGGTTCCATGTCAATGGGTCTTTCCAACCCACTTGTTTTGTTTTTATTTTACTTTACATGACATTCTTACAAGTTACAAGTTGGTGAAGACAATGTGAGGTTGAGGGTTGTGGCTCTCTTGGAGCTGCTCAGCTTCCAGACAGGAAGTGAGGACACAGCAGGCGTCTTCCCTCTGGATCACCACACTCAGGCGCTCAAGCAGGAAACTGGCAGCTCTTGGGTCTCTGGTAGTGTCAGTGTGCCTACAACCCTAATTGCTTGAGGAAGCTCATGCCAGCCTTGCCTCGGGGGGGGGGGGGGGGGCACGAGTTTCTTGATGCTTTGGGGACAAATGTGTACCAATGTTCCAGTTGCCTGTACTTGTTTGATTCTTCTGTGTCTCTGTAGTTGGCTGCACCATCAACAGCCAGGGTAGTTACACATGTGTAGTCCCACACCTGCTGTGTATCGATCTTCCAGGCGTATATTGTGATACCATGAAGAATTCATTATTGCTGTCAATATATATAGTGGGTACCACCTCTGGTTGTTTGTAGGGACCCCTCAAGCCTTGAAGATAACGACATGCTGCACCCGGGGAGTCTTGTTGGGCTCTTTCGTGCACTGGTACATATTCTCTTCTCCTACCACCCCCTTTATATATATATTAATATATATATATATATATATATATATATATATATATATATATATATAAATATAAAGAGAGAGAGAGAGAGAGAGAGAGAGAGAGAGAGAGAGAGAGAGAGAGAGAGAGAGAGAGAGAGAGAGAGAGAGAGAGAGAGAGTCTTATTCAACAAGACTACAATAGTACAAACTGTGACCTTGACACCTACAGAAACATAACACAACCAATACAGGTCAAATGAAAAACCCACCAACGGGATACCTTAATAATAAATGTTACAGATAAGATCACTTGTCCTCATATCCCAGCTCCTTGTCCTCAAATCCTAGCTTCCTATCCTCATATCCCAGCTCCTTGTCCTCATATCCCAGCTCCTTGTTGTCATATCTCAGCTCCTTGTCCTCATATCTCAGTTCCTTGTCCTCATATCCCAGCTCCTTGTCCTCATATCTCACCTCCTTGTCCTCATATCTCAGTTCCTTGTCCTCATATCTCAGCTCCTTGTCATCATATCTCAGTTCCTTGTCCTCATATCCCAGCTCCTTGTCCTCATATCTCAGCTCCTTGTCCTCATATCCCAGCTCCTTGTCCTCATATCTCAGCTCCTTGTCCTCATATCTCAGCTCCTTGTCATCATATCCCAGCTTCTTGTTGTCATATCTCAGCTCCTTTCCTCATATCTCAGCTCCTTGTCATCATATCCCAGCTTCTTGTCCTCATATCTCAGCTCCTTGTCATCATATCCCAGCTTCTTGTCCTCATATCTCAGTTCCTTGTCCTCATATCCCAGCTTCTTGTCCTCATATCTCAGCTCCTTGTCATCATATCCCAGCTTCTTGTTGTCATATCTCAGCTCCTTGTCCTCATATCCCAGCTTCTTGTCCTCATATCTCAGCTCCTTGTCATCATATCCCAGCTTCTTGTCCTCATATCTCAGTTCCTTGTCCTCATATCTCAGCTCCTTGTCCTCATATCCCAGCTTCTTGTCCTCATATCTCAGTTCCTTGTCCTCACATCCCAGCTTCTTGTCCTCATATCTCAGCTCCTTGTCATCATATCCCAGCTTCTTGTTGTCATATCTCAGCTCCTTGTCATCATATCCCAGCTTCTTGTCCTCATATCTCAGTTCCTTGTCCTCATATCTCAGCTCCTTGTCCTCACTTCCCAGCTTCTTGTCCTCATATCTCAGCTCCTTGTCATCATATCCCAGCTTCTTGTCCTCATATCTCAGCTCCTTGTCATCATATCCCAGCTTCTTGTCCTCATATCTCAGCTCCTTGTCCTCACATCCCAGCTTCTTGTCCTCATATCTCAGTTCCTTGTCCTCACATCCCAGCTTCTTGTCCTCATATCTCAGCTCCTTGTCATCATATCCCAGCTTCTTGTTGTCATATCTCAGCTCCTTGTCCTCATATCCCAGCTTCTTGTCCTCATATCTCAGTTCCTTGTCCTCACATCCCAGCTTCTTGTCCTCATATCTCAGTTCCTTGTCCTCACATCCCAGCTTCTTGTCCTCATATCTCAGTTCCTTGTCCTCATGTCCCTTACCAAGTGCAAGTCCTACAGACTTTCCCCTCATAATTGCAGCACTCCCCACCAGCTAACAATAGCAAGAGAGAAACAGGAGAGCAACAAACCGGATAGGAATACCGGGGTGGAGGCACCGGCGGCCACCCTCCCGGACCCCAGATGCACCGTGACACACTTAACACCACACCGGAAACTTGAGGTGTTCGCCTAGTCTTTAGCTCTCCCAATTGGCAACCATTCATACACATGCTAAGACCTCGAATCACAATGCTGGTTAGAAGAGGGGGGAGAGTAGAGGGAGAGGGAGAAGGGGGATATTTCACTATCATCTATCATGCCATACATAACACATTCCCAGAAGCCTCACCATCACTATATAACACCACAGGTGAGGACCTTACCACCACTATACAGGTACTAAATTGCCCCCCCCCTCACTCTCTCTCTCTCTCTCTCTCTCTCTCTCTCTCTCTCTCTCTCTCTCTCTCTCTCTCTCTCTCTCTCTCTCTCAGACGATGCCAAACAACCTTCGAGGCTTGGTGGGCTTTTGATAATATTTAGTTCATAATTCCTATTATAGTGTTAGCATGATAGGAAGAGAGAGACGACTGTACCTGTGCTGGAGTCAGCAGCTGCTCGCCTCACACCTCTCACCTGAGACGGAGGGAAAGAGAAACACTGGTTATTATCTCCCACACACAGCTAAGAACTTTCTTCCTCACATCACAGGTGTTAGTGTGTCACATTCCTCCCACCTCCTCTAGTTGTGCTGACTCGCATCCCTAACACACCTGAGTCTCTGTCTCATCCCTTCACGGTGTCACTCATACTGGCTTAGCACTTGTCATGTGTTAGCTCTTAAGTGTGCTTATATCCCTACCAAGTGCTACTCATACTTAGCACTTGTCATGTGTTAACTCTTAAGTGTGGCTCATGTCTCTTCTACATGTTATACACTCATACTGGCTCAGTGATGTTTCCTCATACCTCAAGTCTTAGTCTAGGGTTCTCAACCCAGGCGGGGGGGGGGGGGATGATTTCCACTCAAGGGGGGGGGGGGACTGGGAACACACACTCAAACTGTTGGAATATTGATTTGTCTACAAATTTGAAACGTACCAATTGAACCTGATCTACAGCACATCATACTACTCTGTCACAGGTTACATTTCAAGAAAGATAACTATTTAACATTTTATGTGTGGAAATATTCCATTTATATATCTGACGTTTTCTTGTATTTTATTCATAGAGTTTGGAGGCCATCATGGTTGTCAAAACAGAGGGAAGGGTGACTCATGTGCTGAGTATGGACTCACACAACATCATCACCAATAGTGAAGAAGGGCCTCAATGTGTTATTTGTAGCCAAACATTCCCAAATGATTCTCTGAAACCAAAGAATTTGAAGCAATATTTGCAGAATGTTCATCCACACCACAAGGGTGAGAACATCCACACCACAAGGGTGAGAACATCCACACCACAAGGGTGAGAACATCCACACCACAAGGGTGAGAACAAAACCTTTTTTTGAACGTCACAGGAATGCTCTCCAGAAGATGAAGCAGGTTTGAAGAGTGGCATTCCAAGCAACAACCCCCAGGACTACTGAAGCTTATGTGATAACACAGGAGACAACAAGGCACAACATACAACTGGGGGAAGCATGACCAAACTTTGCGCTCTCAAAATAATGAAAAGTGTGTTGTGAAAGAGACGGAGAAAACTCTTGCAGCAGTTTGATCAGGGACATGACCAATGGCATCAAGGATTAAGTTGTGCAGGTCAAGTCTGCAGCATTTGACTTATTTTTAGTTCAACTTCATCGATTACTCGCCTCATGTGGCCTCGTGTTCACAGTTTATGCTCTACGTTCACTCTGCTTCGTCTAAACAGGAGTTTCTCTTTTATTTTCTTGTCCAACTAGACCTCAGACATTTCGCAAAAGTTTTCATGTTTATTTGAACCAGAAAATCGTTTGTGTGATAATTGTGTGGATGTTGTACAGATGGACGTGTCGGGGGACAAAATCTGGATTACAAGTTGGGGAGAAAAAGTGCAGCTGTAAAAGTGAAAGACATTCATTGTATGATCCGTCGTCAGGTGCTGGCTTCAAAACCACTTCCAGCTCCACTAGGGAAGGTTTGGGGTCAAACAATTCACATTGTCAATTCTGTCAGAGAAGCAGCTCTCGACTCCCGACTTTTCCAGCAGTCATGGATTGACTGCATATAAGCCATCATTTGCTTCCTCTTCACAAAAATGTTCGATGGCTGTCAAGCGGAAGTGTGAGTGAGCGAGTACTTGACTTTATAGACCAGGTTAAATTATCTCTTGAACTTCAGGGTAAGATGGAACCTTTTACCTGCTTGGATGAAAGGAATGGCTCGTACGCCTTGCCTGCTTGGCTGACTTTTTGAGCAGCTGAATAAACCGAACCTTAAGATGTAAGAAATACAATCATAAAATACATTGATGCACTGAAAGCTTTCACGACCTAACTGGACAACTGTAAGAGGAAGGTAAAGATAACAAAAAATGATGATATTAATGATATAAAAAAATGATATTAATGATGCAATATTTGAGAAACTATCAACAGTTCTTGTTGCTGCTGCTGTTGCTTACCTTGATGGTGCTTCCAAAATGTGCAAAAATTTGAAATTTTGCAAGATTTAAAAACACTGGAAAGCGAATTCGGCCGATATTTTCCTGAACTCAGTCATGAAGAATTCGATTTAGCGCGAAAGCCATTCAAATTGACAGTTGAAAAAGTTCCCGGTGACTGTCAAGATGAATGTCACGAGTTGAATACTAATTCGATTTACACAAGAGATATGTTGGATGAGAAATCAATGAGAGGACTGTGGCCCTTTATGTAGGCATCACTGTACACGTGGGAGAGTGAGGTATGCAGGCACTGCAGCTTGTGGCCCTTTATGTAGGCATCACTGTACAAGTGGGAGAGTGAGGTATCCAGGCACTGCAGCTTGTGGCCCTTTATGTAGGCATCACTGTACAAGTGGGAGAGTGA
Source organism: Procambarus clarkii (assembly GCF_040958095.1). Classification (NCBI taxonomy): domain Eukaryota; kingdom Metazoa; phylum Arthropoda; class Malacostraca; order Decapoda; family Cambaridae; genus Procambarus; species Procambarus clarkii. Next base: position 6,923,139 of record NC_091194.1, on the reverse strand, counting down.
GGTATGCAGGCACTGCAGCTTGTGGCCCTTTATGTAGGCATCACTGTACACGTGGGAGAGTCAGGTATCCAGGCACTGCAGCTTGTGGCCCTTTATGTAGGCATCACTGTACAAGTGGGAGAGTGAGGTATGCAGGCACTGCAGCTTGTGGCCCTTTATGTAGGCATCACTGTACAAGTGGGAGAGTGAGGTATCCAGGCACTGCAGCTTGTGGCCCTTTATGTAGGCATCACTGTACACGTGGGAGAGTCAGGTATCCAGGCACTGCAGCTTGTGGCCCTTTATGTAGGCATCACTGTACAAGTGGGAGAGTGAGGTATGCAGGCACTGCAGCTTGTGGCCCTTTATGTAGGCATCACTGTACAAGTGGGAGAGTGAGGTATCCAGGCACTGCAGCTTGTGGCCCTTTATGTAGGCATCACTGTACAAGTGGGAGAGTGAGGTATCCAGGCACTGCAGCTTGTGGCCCTTTATGTAGGCATCACTGTACAAGTGAGAGAGTGAGGTATCCAGGCACTGCAGCTTGTGGCCCTTTATGTAGGCATCACTGTACAAGTGAGAGAGTGAGGTATCCAGGCACTGCAGCTTGTGGCCCTTTATGTAGGCATCACTGTACAAGTGAGAGAGTGAGGTATCCAGGCACTGCAGCTTGTGGCCCTTTATGTAGGCATCACTGTACAAGTGAGAGAGTGAGGTATCCAGGCACTGCAGCTTCCGTCCTCGCCACACCATGACAAGGTGAGTCAGGCTGGCCAACTCTCGTACACCTCAACACCCAGCAAAAAGTCGACCACAGGTAGAAAACGACCGGCGTTGTGCCCTTTGAAGCACTCATCCGCGTCTCCAAGACTTGGCGAAGAAAATACTATTTATAGGTTCCCATGAACTGTAATATTGTGTGAATAAACTGAATGACGTCAAACACTCTGTCATTCTTCTGAACTTTTTGTTGACTTAAGTTTACGTTGATAATCATCCTTAATAACCACGCTCACAATAATCATTAATACAACCATATTCAAAATCATCCTTACTACAGCCACGTTAACAATCATCCTTAATACAGCCACGTTAACAATCATCCTTAATACAGCCACGTTAACAATCATCCTTAATACAGCCACGTTAACAATCATCTTTAATACAGCCACGTTAACAATCATCCTTAATACAGCCACGTTAACAATCATCCTTACTACAGCCACGTTAACAATCATCCTTACTACAGCCACGTTAACAATCATCCTTAATACAGCCACGTTAACAATCATCCTTACTACAGCCACGTTAACAATCATCCTTACTACAGCCACGTTAACAATCATCCTTACTACAGCCACGTTAACAATCATCCTTACTACAGCCACGTTAACAATCATCCTTAATACAGCCATGATATCATACACAAGTTGTTCAACATCCTCCCAGCGAGTATAAGAAATATTGCCGGGACAAATACCGTGGACATCTTCAAGAGAAAACTAGAGTTTTCTTCAAGGAGTGCCGGACCAATCAGGCTATGGTGGATATGTGGGCCTGCGAGCCGCTCCAAGCAACAGCCTGTTGGACCAAGCTCTCACAAGTCAAGCCTGGCCTCGGGCCGGGCTTGAGAAGTAGAAGAACTCCCAGAACCCCATCAAGCGGATATCAATTCTCAGAGGAATTGACAAGGTGGACAAAGAAACTATTTAGCACGGGTGGAACACGAAAAAGGGGACACAGGTGGAAACTGAGTATCCAAATGAGTCAGAGACATTAAAAATATTTTTTTTCAGTGTCAGAGTAGTAGACAAATGGAATACATTAGGCAGTGATGTGGTGGAGGCTGACTCCATACACAGTTTCAATTGTAGATATGATAGAGCCCAGTAGGCTCAGGAATCTGTACACCAGTTGATTGACAATTGAGAGGCTGGGCTAAAGAGCCAGAGCTCAACCCCCGCAAGCACAACTAGGTGAGTACACCAGGCGAGGCTTCCCTAAAGCAAGACAGGTTTGTGTGATGACATTTAAATTCTTATCAATAACAACTCAAGATTAAAAAAAAAATAGTTAAATTTTTCTTTCAATTCCAATGTTCACTCGATGTTATCAAACTTTTAATCTTTATCACTGTTTTCTGCAGTCTCATTTACAATCAAATTGGCTCATACTACTTTTGTTCCAAGGACGCAAAAAACACAAAAATCTCGTCACAAAACTAGATACCCATTATGTTGGCAACTTTTTTTTCACAACAAGCAAACAAAACAAAAAAAAGAAACACTGGCTAGAGAAGTAAAGAGACAATATGATGGCATGTCAAAGCATGATACTGTTAACACACTAACAAAGACAGCCTGTAACTAAGAATAGCCTCTTACAGAGGCGTCTCATCAGCAGTGTGACAAAGAATACTAAAATGGCATGAAAATCCTACTGACCAACACCTTCACCAAGACCTGAAAGTTGTAGTATTAAACATTATGATGACTACCGGGAAGACATTTATATATATATGGAAGTTATAGATGAAGAAGTGTACAATGGGACGTTATAGTGGGTGGAATACGCCTGGGATATAGACGTGTGTGGCAGCTCTCTCAACACTCTAGTGTTGAATAACAACGGCAACTTTGTGAAAGAGAAAGTATACATTCCCTTCAATATTATATTGCAGAATAACTTGAATGACTTCCAACCCCTGAGTTGACATCTGCTCAACTCTCCAAATGTTATCTGAATACTGCAACACTTTATATATATATATATATATATATATATATATATATATATATATATATATATATATATATATATATATATATATAAAGATTTGCTGTGTAATGCACCAATTATATAATAAATATGAGGTAATTATAACTTGAACTAGTAAAAGCACTTTAATAACTTTCTGTGATTGAGTGCTATTGAACCCGCTAAGTGCTGAAGCAATTCTCTTACGTGACAGCAAGAGATGAAAATATATGTATGCTGCTTGGTTAACATTGTAAAAGCACTTCAATCACCTGTGGTTGGGTAGTTAATAACTCACTACACTACACACTCACTATGTACTGTATCACTCTCTATGTAGCATACAAGAAAATATATATTTCCACAAGACCCTCAAATGTATAGCCACATCTGTGTAAAAAAACAAAATAAAAAAACTTGTGCTTTACCTCCGGGAAGCTGGAAATAAACTGAGCAAGGTTGTGTAATATCTTGTACTGATGTTGAGCTGATCTTGCAGCTCAAATGCAACCAATATGATCGTTGTATAATTGACCGAGGTCTTTATCATTGTAACACCAGTATATAATATGAACTAATAATGTTGTACTAATATTGTAACACTACTACTCATTTGTAATACCACTATACAGTACCACGAATGGTTAAACTGGAACCAAAGGTACTCTTCCAAGGAAATGTTACAGAGGATTAACTACGCTGCCACCATCTGCCTTGTCCATTAACTATATCAAGCAACGAGGCAAGAAACATTGCTTGACTTGGAGAGTTCTTTCTTTAACTGTCATTAATTATGGGACGGTTGTCAGCACACTATATCCAGAGGCTAAGAGGATTCAACAGTTGACACAGACGGGAAGTTTAACACGAATTTATTGAGAACAAAATTATGCTATTCACCACTATAAATCCTACTCTAACACTGGCCAATAGTTAAGAAATTTAGACATGGAACAAAACCTCAGAGATCACACACATTACCTTATGACCTCTGTCTCTCCCTCCGGTGGATTCACTCTCTCTCCCTCCCTGGCTGTGCGATGTTCTCACAGATCCACTCCTGACCCTGGTGTCCGGCACTCTGTCTCTAAGTCTCTACAGGACCAATATATACACCCCAAAAGGGGGGAGGGGGAGATTTGCTGTTGCTACCTACACCAAAAATGTAAGAGGTCGGGCCACACGTGCACAAAGCCTCAAGAATTTTCCCATTAAGCTTGTTTGACATTCACCATACACCCTTCAAGAGAGGAATTATTAATTACATGTGTGACTGACCTCTGACCTGGCTAAAAGGGGAAGATCCATGGATGTTTACACATAAGAATCTGGGACTAATTCCATTGCAATGTTTGACAAGAGTATCATGAAATATTACATACTTGAAACTATGCTGACTAAGAATAACCCAGGAATTTTTAATCAACATACAAGATAATCCAGAGGTCATCTGGGCTGACCTCTTAGAGAAGGCTTCCCTGGGTGTGAACTCTAAGGGGGGGGGGGGTCCATGGGTGTTACATCATTCATAAAACACCTTTCAAGTAGGACTACGCAAATTTCTGGGCATAATGCTATATTTGGTCTACGTGAATACTAACCCCCTAATTCTGGGCTCTAAGCCTTTCCTGGGCCTCACCTGTCGTTAAGGGTGGTGAAGCTGGGGGGGGGGGGTGATCAATCAATTATATATGACCAGTCAACTGCAATTTCCACCACATGTGTAAGAACAACACATTGTTGTTGACTTAACAATGACACCTGGATAATATGACGACCTTAACAACACCTGGATAACATGACGACATTTACAACACCTGGATAACATGACCTTTACAACACCTGGACAACATGACCTTTACAACACCTGGATAACATGACGACCTTTACAACACCTGGATAACATGACGACCTTAACAACACCTGGATAACATGACGACCTTTACAACACCTGGATAACATGACGACCTTTACAACACCTGGACAACATGACGACCTTTACAACACCTGGACAACATGACGACCTTAACAACACCTGGATAACATGACGACATTTACAACACCTGGATAACATGACCTTTACAACACCTGGACAACATGACCTTTACAACACCTGGATAACATGACGACCTTTACAACACCTGGATAACATGACGACCTTTACAACACCTGGATAACATGACGACCTTAACAACACCTGGACAACATGACGACCTTTACAACACCTGGATAACATGACCTTAACAACACCTGGACAACATGACGACCTTTACAACACCTGGATAACATGACGACCTTAACAACACCTGGACAACATGACGACCTTTACAACACCTGGATAACATGACCTTAACAACACCTGGACAACATGACGACCTTTACAACACCTGGATAACATGACGACCTTAACAACACCTGGATAACATGACGACCTTTACAACACCTGGATAACATGACGACCTTTACAACACCTGGACAACATGACGACATTTACAACACCTGGATAACATGACATTTACAACACCTGGACAACATGACGACCTTAACAACACCTGGATAACATGACGACCTTAACAACACCTGGACAACATGACCTTTACAACACCTGGATAACATGACCTTTACAACACCTGGACAACATGACGACCTTAACAACAGAACGACCTGAACAGGGCGACCTGAACAACAGAACGACCTGAACAACAGAACGACCTGAACAACAGAACGACCTGAACAACAGGACGACCTGAACAACAGAACGACCTGAACAACAGGACGACCTGAACAGGGCGACCTGAACAACAGAACGACCTGAACAACAGGACGACCTGAACAACAGAACGACCTGAACAACAGAACGACCTGAACAACAGGACGACGTGAACAACAGGACGTGAAGAACAGAACGACCTGAACAACAGAACGACCTGAACAACAGAACGACCTGAGCAACAGGACGACCTGAGCAACAGGACGACCTGAGCAACAGGACGACCTGAACAACAGGACGACCTGAACAACAGGACGACATGAACAACAGGACGACGTGAACAACAGAACGACGTGAACAACAGAACGACGTGAACAACAGAACGACGTGAACAACAGAACGACCTGAACAACAGGACGACCTGAACAACAGGACGACGTGAAGAACAGGACGACGTGAACAACAGAACGACGTGAACAACAGAACGACCTGAACAACAGGACGACCTGAACAACAGGACGACGTGAACAACAGGACGACGTGAACAACAGAACGACCTGAACAACAGAACGACCTGAACAACAAGGCGACCTGAACAGAACGACCTGAACAACAGGGCGACCTGAACAACAGAACGACATGAACAACAGGACGACGTGAACAACAGAACGACCTGAACAACAGAACGACCTGAACAACAGAACGACCTGAACAACAGGACGACCTGAACAACAGAACGACCTGAACAACAGGGCGACCTGAACAACAGAACATGAACAACAGGACGACGTGAACAACAGGGCGACCTGAACAACAGAACGACATGAACAACAGGACGGCGTGAACAACAGGGCGACCTGAACAACAGGACGACCTGAACAACAGGACGACCTGAACAACAGAATGACATGAACAACAGGACGACGTGAACAACAGAACGACCTGAACAACAGGACGACCTGAGCAACAGGACGACCTGAACAACAGAACGACCTGAACAACAGAACGACCTGAACAACAGAACGACCTGAACAACAGGACGACCTGAACAACAGGACGACGTGAACAACAGAACGACCTGAACAACAGAACGACCTGAACAACAGAACGACCTGAACAACAGGACGACGTGAACAACAGGACGACGTGAACCAAACTACCTGAACAGCAAGACAAGACTTTCAGAACAATTAAAAATGGCGTCTCGGGTGCCTGTCATTACCAAGGCGGGGACGGATAGCAGTAATTACACTCATGGAAAGACGCACTGAGAATGACGTACTTGGCAGACGTACTAGACAAACGTACTTTATATATACGTTCTAAACAAACACACGCGCATAGGCTGCTTAGCAAAGATATATATATATATATATATATATATATATATATATATATATATATATATATATATATATATATATATATATATATATATATACAGGTGTTTTAACGGACGGACAGACAGGTGTTTCAATAAAGGTATTTGATCAAAAACAGAGTTTTGTTTCAACAAAGATGTTTTAATAAAGAGAGAGACAGGTTTCAACATACAGGCAGATGTTTTAACAGACGGAACAGGTATTTTACAGACACAGACAAGTATTTTTAACAAAGACAGGCAATCGTTTTAACAAAGACACAGACGGCCCAATTAACAAAGACATATGTTTTAACAAAGACAGACAGATGTTTTAACAAAAACAGGTAATTTATCAAAGATATACTTATATATTTATGTATTCATTTATATACAAGAAGGTATATTGGGTTGTGAGAGAACATAAGTCACTAACTCGCATAGTGTTTCGGGCACCTGTTAAAAGACAGGTGTTTGAACAAAGACACAGGTGTTTTAACAGATTTCAACAAAAAATAGATGAATAAACAAAACAATGACAAAACATATATTTGTGGATTTATTACGGCGTCTATATTTGTATCTGTTTTCTTGCCATTTCAAATTTGGATTAATTTTCGCGACCCAAATTTGAAATGATAAGAAAACAGATACAATAGACGCCGTAACAACTATGTACACACAGAGAGGTAAATAAAGGAGATATACGAGACACAAACAACTAGGACTCATAATAGACTCGTGAATGAGTGAATCAATTGTATAACAACACAGAGTAATGGCCACCTCCTCCTCCCTTGGGCTTGAATACCTGCTACGTACCATAATATATGCGTTGCAATAGCCATCTTGCGCTGCAATTCTCACGTTAGTGACTGTAGAACAAGACAGGAGCCACTGTAGTGTGGGTAGGAAGAAAGGACGGAGTGTACATTATATCCATGGCGGCAAGATAAGGGAAAGGCACAGAAACATATGCACTCGCGCACACGTACAGACACACACTGAGCTGCGTCCCGAGCCGCTCAGCCAGCTAGCTGCCGCGGTCCACCGCCCAAAGTATCGTACCGGTGTAAACAAGCACCCCAACACTTACACACTTTATGGCTGCTATTTGTTCCCTCTCGCTCCTCACACTCTTTTTCCTTCTTTCTTCACTACGTCTCCTCCACTGTTTTTATATCATTTAACGTGGCTACAGACACACACACACACATACAGGACCTTGTATACCACTTATGTCAGACCAGTCCTGGGATATGCAGCTCCAGCCTAGAGTCCATTACATAGTTAAACACAAGACTAAGGTACAGAAGATTCAGAGGTATGCCACCAGACTAGTCCCAGAGCTGAGTGGTATGAGCTACGAGGAAAGGCTACGGGAACTAAACTTCACGTCCCTGGATGACAGAAGAATAAGTCAATTTCTTTCTTTATTATTCTCAGATTATCAGACAAGATTCTCAGAGGAATTGATAGGGTAGATAAAACGGATTTGAACATACTCCTGAAGTGGTCTGAAAAATGATTGTTAGAGTTTAACCCAACCAAATGCAACGTTATGAGGATTCGAACAGAAGTGCGAAGACCAGAACAGCAGTGTAGAATGAGAGGAAGATAGATTGTTCAATCATCAGAAAGAGGAAAAAAACTGGAAGTGGACATAACCTGAAATCTGATGTCAGAAGCCCACATTAGCAGAATAACAATAGCAGCATATAGCATACTGACCAACATACCCGTATATCCTTCAGAAGTTTGGAGGAAAGGGCTTTCCAGGCCCTATATAGAGCGAAGGTGAGACCCACACTTGAATATGGATCCCCAGCATGGAACACTTACCGAGAGATGGCTACTGGAGTTCAAACACGAGTAAATGAAAAGTTACAGAAATGGGAAGAAGTTCCGGAGATCAAAAGGACAGTACACGATGAAGGGAAACTACCTCCCTGTAACCACTAGAGAAAAATACCTGAGGAGTGAACACAACACCAGCCCCCTAACTCCAGAGGCTCATATAAATAGAATAACGTCAGCCGCATGTTCTACACCAGGAAAAGTCAGAACATCCTTCAGGAACCTAAATAAAGAGGCACTTAGATGGTTGTTCACTGCCTACATGAGGCCAACTTTGGAGTATGCCGACCCATCCTGGAGCCCCCATATAAAGACATAAGGAAACTCGAAACGGTTGAGAAGTTTGCAACAAGGTTCGTCCTAAAATTACGAGGGATGAGGTATGAAAAGAAACTGAAAGAACTAATCCTGACGACGCTAAAAAAGAGGATATAAAAGAGACATGATAACCACTTACAAGATACTAAGGGGATTGACAAAGTTGATATAGAAGCAATTTTCGAATTAAAGAAGAGTAGAAGTAAAGGACCTAAATGAAAACTGGAAGCACATATGAGTCAAAGAGACGTCAGAGAGAACTTTTTCAGTCATAAGATATGTCGTAAATATGTGGAACTGACTACACGAGGAAGTTGTCCAAGCCAATTCCATATACAATTTTAAAAATAAATAAATTAAGAAGAACGAGTGAAAATGAGTGACGCATTGATGGTCTAAAGGCGGGGCTTAGGAGCAAGTGTTCGACCCAGCAAGGACAACTGGGTGAGTACACAAACAAACACACACAAACACACACACACAGTTCTCATCTCCTGCCTCTCCACACAATCCCAGGGCAAAAACCAGCAGGAAAAAGACTTTGTATCCTGAAGTTAATCTGGGGCGCCGGGTCCCGGGATTGAAAACTTCCTCACAACACCAAAAATACTTGAAACAAAGTGTATCTTCCCCCCCCCTAGCCTGGTAGTACTAGTGTGTGTGCTGGGGGAGAGTACAAGTGTGTGTGTGCTGCGGGACAGTACCAGTGTGTGTGTGTGTGCTGGGGGGACAGTACCAGTGTGTGTGTGTGTGTGTGTGTGTGTGTGTGTGTGTGTGTGTGTGTGTGTGTGTGTGTGTGTGTGTGTGTGTGTGTGTGTGTGTGCGTGTGTGCTGGGGGACAGTACATTCGTCAATGTCTCAACAACAAGTGCAAAAATCGATACGTTTTTCCCTTCGAAACAAAAACACTCACAAACGCAAAGAAAAAATTTCTGACGGTAGTAATTCAAGCGTCCTTCACTTCCCACTGCATTCACAGTCGCTATTAACAGTCCAGCCAACTGTTAACAGGCTTGCCAACACTTAACAGGCTTGCCAACACTGCTAACAAGCTTGCCAACCCTGTTAACAAGCTTGCCAACACTGCTAACAGGCTTGCCAACATGTCAGTTGGTGATAATGTTAAAAAATGAAACGACGTAACTGAGTTTCGAGGTTACAGCGGTTGGCGCCCTTGACAACCGACTCACGCATCAGAAAACAGAGGAAAATCCTGCGGCATTCATCGTACCTGACAGCTGTAAACACTCATTAACAGGTGATATACACCTGGGGAAAACTGCAGTCAAACATTCATTAATAATATCCTTTACCACAACATGTATTAGTGACTGTTGTTGTTGCTTTTTATGGCGGGAAAATTCGTGTGCGGGCGCTAAGCGTGTGGCTGGTGCACTGAGTGTTGCTTGTAGGGCAGCTAGGGGCTCCCTGAGTGGCAGGCACTCCGGTCACAGACACGAACAATGGTGCCACATGACTGCCATGTTAGGCCTAAGCCACACAAGACACAATGCGACCAGTGACGTATCACTCAGATGTGTGGACGAGAGCCACACCCTCTCTCACACCTCCACCACAGCACTAATCAACGATAAATAGTCACAAAGTTAATGCTGTGCTAGTATCCCGGAAATAATATCATACACTACGGCAATAATACTTCTAATAGCGAACAATAGCAATGTTTCATGTATGATTACATATTTGCATCATACTGGTTAAAACATACTTGAAATTACAAATAATTCTTATATATATATATATATATATATATATATATATATATATATATATATATATATATATATATATATATATATATATATTAGTATATTTTGGTAGCAGTCTTTCCTGTAGACATATATTATTAAATATGACCGAAAAAGTAAGATTAATAATTTTAACACGAATTTTCTCAATCTTTCGTACAATATGCTTCACTGTTGGAGGTAAATCAAAAATCACTTCTCCAAAATTCATTTTTATTTCTAGTCTGACGCGACACGGGCGCGTTTCGTAAAACTTATTACATTTTCAAAGACTTCACAAATACACAACTGATTAGAACTTGCGTTTCCCTGATTTTATATCTACATTTGAGTGAGGTGGGAAGGGTGATGTGGCATTACATTTGAGTGAGGTGGGAAGGATGATGTGGCATTAACACAAGACAGAACACTAGAGGATATTAATAGGGTATTAAAAGTATCAACACAAGACAGAACAGAAACAATGGGTATTGAATAGAAGTGTTTGTAGAAAGCCTATTGGTCCATATTTCTTGATGCTTCTATATTGGAGCGGAGTCTTGAGGTGGGTAGAATATAGTTGTGCAATAATTGGCTGTTGATTGCTGGTGTTGACTTCTTGATGTGTAGTGCCTCGCAAACGTCAAGCCGCCTGCTATCGCTGTATCTATCGATGATTTCTGTGTTGTTTACTAGGATTTCTCTGGCGATGGTTTGGTTATGGGAAGAGATTATATGTTCCTTAATGGAGCCCTGTTGTTTATGCATCGTTAAACGCCTAGAAAGAGATGTTGTTGTCTTGCCTATATACTGGGTTTTTTGGAGCTTACAGTCCCCAAGTGGGCATTTGAAGGCATAGACGACGTTAGTCTCTTTTATTGTCAGGGCTCCATTAAGGAACAGGGCTGACAACAGGGCTCCATTAAGGAACATATAATCTCTTCCCATAACCAAACCATCGCCAGAGAAATCCTAGTAAACAACACAGAAATCATCGATAGATACAGCGATAGCAGGCGGCTTGACGTTTGCGAGGCACTACACATCAAGAAGTCAACACCAGCAATCAACAGCCAATTATTGCACAACTATATTCTACCCACCTCAAGACTCCGCTCCAATATAGAAGCATCAAGAAATATGGACCAATAGGCTTTCTACAAACACTTCTATTCAATACCCATTGTTTCTGTTCTGTCTTGTGTTGATACTTTTAATACCCTATTAATATCCTCTAGTGTTCTGTCTTGTGTTAATGCCACATCATCCTTCCCACCTCACTCAAATGTAATGCCACATCACCCTTCCCACCTCACTCAAATGTAGATATAAAATCAGGGAAACGCAAGTTCTAATCAGTTGTGTATTTGTGAAGTCTTTGAAAATGTAATAAGTTTTACGAAACGCGCCCGTGTCGCGTCAGACTAGAAATAAAAATGAATTTTGGAGAAGTGATTTTTGATTTACCTCCAACAGTGAAGCATATTGTACGAAAGATTGAGAAAATTCGTGTTAAAATTATTAATCTTACTTTTTCGGTCATATTTAATAATATATATATATATATATATATATATATAACTTTAGAACACTTTCCCACCAGGAGACTCGAACCCTAGCCAGCACAGAAGCCTTCCAGCAACTGGCATAACAGGTACGCCTTAACCCGCTCCACCACCTGCTCAGACCCTTAAAAGAGATGGTAATTTCGGAGTATTTAAATACACCAAAGATCACCACCTCCCAAGAGCACTAGAGCAAGTGAGGGGTCATTTATACGTTTATTTCATCAAGTCCCTGTTAATCTGGGAAGACACAGTGTCTATGCTTAAGGCACAACTCTCCTAAACACGAGAGTGAAGTATACAACTCATATACAGTATACAACTCAGTATATCATATATATATATTTGGGAACTTGTACACTACACCTCGGCCTTTGAGGATGTGGACACGATCAGGGAAACATCTTAGCATCAGGACATTAAACTGTAAAAATGATCTTTCCATCGATAATTGTTCAACTTTGTTTTCAAGTGTTCTAGTGTGTTTTGAGTGTGTGTACTCACTTAGTTGTGCTTGCGGGGGTTGAGCTCTAGCTCTTTGGTCCCGCCTCTCAACTGTCAATCAACTGGTGTACAGGTTCCTGAGCCTACTGGGCTCTATCATATCTACATTTGAAACTGTGTATGGAGTCAGCCTCCACCACATCACTGCCTAATGCATTCCACCTGTTAACTACTCTGACACTGAAAAAGTTCTTTCTAACGTCCCTGTGGCTCATGTGGGTACTCAGTCTCCACCTGTGTCCCCTTGTTCGCGCACTACCCTTGTTAAACAGTTTATCTTTATCAACCCTGACAATAATTATGTAGGTAGTGATCATGTCTCCCCAAACTCTTTTGTCTTCCAGTGACGTGACGTTCAGGTCCAGTAATCTTTCCTCATAGCTCATTCCTTTCAACTCGAGGACTAGCCTGGTGGCATTCCTCTGAACCTTTCCTAACTTCGTTTTGTGTTTGACTATATGTGGACTCCAGGCTGGAGCTGCATATTCCAGTATTGGTCTGACATATGAGGTATACAAGATTCTGAATTATTTCTTATATAAGTTTCTGAAGGCAGTTCTTATGTATGCTAACCTTGCATATGCCGCTGATGCTATCCTTTTGATATGGATTTCAGGGGACAAGTTTGGTGTGATATCAACTGTGTGTGTGTTTGTGAGTGTGTGTGTGTGTGTGTGTGTGTGTGTGTGTGTGTGTGTGTGTGCGTGCGCGCGCAAGAAACAGACAATAAATTGTTTGAAAGAAATAGCTATGCAAACAAACAAATAAACACAGAAGACAGAAAAGTGTAGCAGAAGAACAAGCAAGAAACAAACAGGGGAAAATAGACGGGAATCAGTGAAAGTAAACAATAAAAGAGGAAGAAAAACAGCCCGGAATAAAAGGTACGAGCGAAGAGCGTCATTAAACAAGAAAAACAACTACAGAACTCCCGACACGAATAACAGAGAAAGGGAAGGAAAAAATAAGGAACAAAGACACTGGAGAAAATTTCCTCAACTCGTCCTCTTAAAATGATTGTACTTAGTAATTTTTTTGGTGGAAAGTAGCAATATATAGTGATGGACCACCAGAAAGTACCAATATGTAGTGACGGACCACCAGAAAGTACCAATATGTAGTGATGGACCACCAGAAAGTTCCAATATGTAGTGATGGACCACCAGAAAGTACCAATATGTAGTGATGGACCACCAGAAAGTACCAATATGTAGTGATGGACCACCAGAAAGTTCCAATATGTAGTGATGGACCACCAGAAAGTACCAATATGTAGTGATGGACCACCAGAAAGTTCCAATATGTAGTGATGGACCACCAGAAAGTACCAATATGTAGTGATGGACCACCAGAAAGTTCCAATATGTAGTGATGGACCACCAGAAAGTACCAATATGTAGTGATGGACCACCAGAAAGTACCAATATATAGTGATGGACCACCAGAAAGTACCAATATGTAGTGATGGACCACCAGAAAGTTCCAATATGTAGTGATGGACCACCAGAAAGTACCAATATGTAGTGATGGACCACCAGAAAGTACCAATATGTAGTGATGGACCACCAGAAAGTACCAATATGTAGTGATGGACCACCAGAAAGTACCAATATGTAGTGATGGACCACCAGAAAGTACCAATATGTAGTGATGGACCACCAGAAAGTACCAATATGTAGTGATGGACCACCAGAAAGTACCAATATGTAGTGATGGACCACCAGAAAGTACCAATATGTAGTGATGGACCACCAGAAAGTACCAATATGTAGTGATGGACCACTAGAAAGTACCAATATGTAGTGATGGACCACCAGAAAGTACCAATATGTAGTGATGGACCACCAGAAAGTACCAATATGTAGTGACACACACACACACACACACACACCTGAGAGGCCTGACGGCTGAGTGGACAGCGCTCGATGTTCGTAGTCATATGGTCCGGAGATCAGTGCCTGACGGAGACGGAAACAAATGGGCAGTTTCTTTCGCCCTAATGTACCTTTTCACCTAGCAGTAAATAGGTACGTGGGAGTTAGACAACTGTTATGGTTGCTTCCTGGGTATGTGTGTGGAACACAAAATCAGTTGATTGATTGAGAGTTGAGAGGCGGGCCCAGTGCCAGAGCTCAACCCCTGCAAGGAGAACTAGGAGAGTACACACACCTGGTGACCCAGCTGGGGTGTACTGATGGCTGCCACACCAACACTCAACACCTCACCTACACTCACACAGCCAATCAGAGGCTGAAGGCCCTCAGAGTGGGCCACCACCACTGACCAGTCAGTCGCTCCCACTCTTGTCTCAGTCATGGCCGCTGGCTAGTTATTATACTGTTTAGTACAGTCTCGGAAGGTTTACCAGGACCTCCTCTCTCTCTCTCTCTCTCTCTCTCTCTCTCTCTCTCTCTCTCTGCCGGAAGAATGTGTGTACTTCTCTATCAGTGACTACGGGGGAGTGAGCTCTAGCTCTTCATGCCCCGCCTACCAGCCTTGTTGTACCTGTTGTGTTATAATTTAACTGTTCTGACGTTCAAATATGGTCTTAAAGTTGTGGCTGGAGGTGGCTTCCACAACTTCCTCCTTCAGGACGTGTTGACCAGCCGTACAGGGTACTGGGTACAGGGTACAGGGTATAGGGTACAGGGTACAGGGTACTGGGTACAGGGTACAGGGTACAGTGTACAGGGTACAGGGTACAGGGTATTTCCTGACATTCTTTGACTCCATTACGAGGAAGTGGTTCACATGGTGGCCACTATAATATGAGCAGTGTGGTGTTTAAGGGTGCACCAGCCGCCCCGCCTCAGTACAAGGAGCAAGACAAAACACTCACCATTTATGTACGCCTACTCGATCACGCCATTAATCACCCCTAACACCCTCTAATACCTCTAAACGACCATTAGCCGCCTCAAACAAGCTAGTTTGACCCATCGTTTAACCCTGCGACTGTTGCCAGCTTGGTGAGCGCCCAATACATAACGCGAAAAGGGCAATTAGAGAAGTATGAGAGGCGTGGCCGGCGTGGAGGAGCAGGTAACCCGACCATTACCTGGAGCTGCTATAACCTGGGCGGTAGTTAGAGTGATTATAATCATTAAACCACCACAAAACACCTGCTTGGTTACCTCCCCCCCCCACCCCCTCCCCACGGGCGGCGGGGGAATGGAGGCTAACCACTACTACCACGCCATGGGGGAAATGGAGGCGTTTCGCCACTACCACCATTCATTCATAAAATTTTTTTGGTTCTAATAACCACTAATATTGCTTGATCACGTGACCCGCCTTCCAGACTATATATGTATGTATGTATATATATATATATATATATATATATATATATATATATATATATATATATATATATATATATATATATATATATATATATATATATATATATATATATGAGGAGGTGGGGTCAGGTTGACGGTGGGGGAGGGAGGGGGGGGTGATGGAGGGGCGTGACCTCAACAGTATAACCTCCCGGGGTGGCAGTCGTTCCTCCTAAACTTCCACAACCTCAAGAAACTGTCGTACTAAAGTGCCCTTATCCTAACCCACCAGAGGACCCAAAAACAGAAAACGGGATAGTATGACAATTTCGCCAGCCGCTTCCATGTTCCCAGTACGACAATTTTTGGTCTTATGTAGAGTGTACGTCAAAATGCGACGCGCTATTTGGGGGAACGGATTATCTTGAGATGATTTCGGGGTTTTAGTGTCCCCGCGGCCCGGTCCTCGACCATGCCTCCACCCCCAGGAAGCAGCCCGTGACAGCTGACTATCACCCAGGTACCTATTTTACTGCTAGGTAACAGGGGCATAGGGTGAAAGAAACTCTGCCCATTGTTTCTCCCCGGCGCCTGGGATCGAACCCGGGACCACAGGATCACAAGTCCAGCGTGCTGTCCGCTCGGCCGACCGGGTTGTGGAAGCGGTGGTACATTGTCCACCTTATCACGTGTTGTGCAATCCAAACAACTTCATTATCCGCTGTTCTTGGAATTCACGCAGACTCACTTTTCAGCGCATGCACTGTAAGCATCTTAATGATTGTTGTAAGTTCACTTTCTGCAGACTCACCAGTTTCTTCACATACGTCTAACTAATGCCAGTCAACACCTGGTTATTTTGAGTCCAATGTAAAAAGATAAAAGTACAGCAAAGATTGTATCATTAGACTCAAAGAATATTGCAAATAATATATCAATAGTCAAGACCGTAAGACCAAGATAGGTATTGCAAACATTGCATCATTAGAGACCGCAAGAGCAAGATAGATATTGCAAACATTGCATCATTAGAGACCGTAAGACCAAGATAGATATTGCAAACATTGCATCATTAGAGACCGTAAGACAAAGATAGATATTGCAAACATTGCATCATTAGAGACCGTAAGACCAAGATAGATATTGCAAACATTGCATCATTAGAGACCACAAGACCAAGATAGATATTGCAAACATTGCATCATTAGAGACCGTAAGACCAAGATAGGTATTGTAAATATTGCATCATTAGAGACCGCAAGACCAAGATAGGTATTGTAAACATTGCATCATTAGAGACCGTAAGACCAAGATAGATATTGCAAATATTGCATCATTAGAGACCGCAAGAGCAAGGATTGGGGGAGGGTTGTATACAAGCAATTTAGGATTGTTGTAGGCTGTGAGGGCGGGTCTGGGCGCGTATAGTATATCATGTGTAGAGCTAACAGCAACATGTTGGGGGACTCACGGACACTAATTCTTCACACATATTCTTATCTTTCACAACTTTATTAATAAATAATTATGTTTAAGATTATAAGTTGATCAATACAGTTACGAGTGTTTCATATGTTGATGTAGTTTTGTATTATTTGTATATTGTGTATAATAATATACAAGCGCAAATATTATACAGACAAAGAGTGATTATATATCACTCCTACCACACGCTAGGTTTTGACGCTTTTAATAACACTAAACCACCGCATTTTTTACGGAGAGAACACCTCGTATAACACCAAGCTTGAGTACTGAACTGTGACGTTCATCAGTGAGATGTGTTAATGATCATTACATGTAGGTGTTGTTCACTCACATATGTGCTGGTGAACATGGAGGTGTTGTTCACTCACATATGTACTGGTGAACATGGGGGTGTTGTTCACTCACATATGTGCTGGTGAACATGGAGGTGTTGTTCACTCACATATGTGCTGGTGAACATGAAGGTGTTGTTCACTCACATATGTGCTGGTGAACATGGAGGTGTTGTTCACTCACATATGTGCTGGTGAACATGGAGGTGACCCACGAGGCTGAACACTCGATAATGTGACCGCCTGCACCTGGAGTCACACTCGACAACGTCACCCTCCAGTCACACTCGACAACGTTCCCCTCCAGTCACACTCGACAACGTCACCCTCCAGTCACACTCGACAACGTCCCCCTCCAGTCACACTTGACAACGTCCCCCTCCAGTCACACTCGACAACGTCCCCCTCCAGTCACACTCGACAACGTCACCCTCCAGTCACACTTGACAACGTCCCCCTCCAGTCACACTTGACAACGTCCCCCTCCAGTCACACTCGACAACGTCCCCCTCCAGTCACACTCGACAACGTCCCCCTCCAGTCACACTTGACAACGTCACCCTCCAGTCACACTCGACAACGTCCCCCTCCAGTCACACTCGACAACGTCCCCCTCCAGTCACACTTGTAAGGCATAGTGCCAGCTGGAGACATCGTGGCACCTTACTAAGACTGGTCGAGTCGGTTGGGCTAACTGGAGGCGCCTTTCTCGGGGTAATTAGACGCGGGGCATCTGTCGTGAAGGTCAAGTTTCAGCTCCGCTCCTGTGCCAGGTAAGTCCATCACGGGCTCACCATAGCCCGTGCTACTTGGAACTTTTAGTTCCCAGTAGCTGAATGTTAAACAACAACAACATCTCGTGAAGGTCATTCCTCAGTGTTGACGGTGTTCTAACGACTGCTGCAGGTCATTAACTTGATAGTTTCCTTACTCGTCACCAGTATATTAATCCTGGTGAGCAGTGGTGACGGTGAGCAGGAGAGTGCCTGCCACCACTCTCACCTGCTTCACCAATCCTGGGCGTGGTGACGGTGAGCAGGAGAGTGCCTGCCACCACTCTACTCCTGCTTCACCACTCTCATTCACAAGCCGTGCTCCTAACGACTCGTGCAAACACTTACAATAATGCCTGCTGTAAACAGGTGTAAACAGATGTTCAGGAGTGTAAACCACACTGACATGTGCTGCCATAAACTAACACTTACCTTATAATGTCACAGGAGATACATATTGTGACAAGGAAGTGCAGTTTACCGTAGGAGCGGCCAGCCAGATATTGGCACACTTTACATCACAACATTACCACCACGAGAAGACAACTTACACAAGTAATATAAAGTGATAGCTGCGGGTACTTATATACTTACATACCAGAGCACCAGGAGTGTCTGGCACTATCACCAGAGTGCCCAAACACTTTACGCACCACACAACACTTCACTACCACTAACCTCCCTCCCTCCCACTCACCCAACTGTTTCGTCACAGTAGTTCACTCACAGTGCCCAACATCTAAGGTGATTTCCCTCATATATTTTCCTACAATGTACCTCATAAAGTAGGGGTGGGGGGGGGGGACGGACATGTGGCACCCCCTGGCCTAAACGGTTTATATATATGGTAACCAAGAGAAGTGCCAGGCCAGCGCCCTCAGGGACCTACACTCCCAACACTGCCAGTTGCACTCATCTCCTCAGTGTTAACTCTTACACTGTCTTGTAACACCCGAGTACTGAACCCATTACCGAGTACCCGAGCCCGGACCCTCTTGCTATAACGACAAGATACAGAATAACGCAATACTTCCCTATATCACCTCCAGCCATATACTGGAATATAGTGAAAATTTGAAAAAACGCGGCGGTCTCTTAGTAAAACTGTTGCGAATTTTATACTCATCTATATTTTGCCAAGATGAGAACGAATGGCTTTTGAGATTATCGATTCAAGCAATTTTACTTCAAAAGAAGTTAGGGGTAATTGGCCGATAGTTGGAGGCAATTCTGATGTATCACCACTCTTAAAACTGGTGCACCACATTGACAACCCTCCACGACTCCCGAACTCTGCTACACGCGTAGCATTTATTGAATACACAGAGCGAGGGTTCACTAAGCTCTGCTCTGCATTCTTTAACCACCTTGGTACGAAGTGTTTGCAAGAACACTCGTTTCAGAGCTGAGGGGACTGAGCTATGAATAAAGACTCAAGGAATCGGTTCTCAACACACTGAATTAGGAAGGAAGAAATAGGTAGACATGACAACGACATAAGAGATTATAAGTGGTCTTGACAAAGTAGATGAGAGAGAGAGAGAGAGAGAGAGAGAGAGAGAGAGAGAGAGAGAGAGAGAGAGAGAGAGAGAGAGAGAGAGAGAGAGAGAGACAGAGAGAGAGAGAGAGAGACAGAGAGAGAGAGAGAGAGACAGAGAGACAGAGAGAGAGAGACAGAGAGAGACAGAGAGAGAGAGACAGAGAGAGAGAGAGAGAGAGAGAGAGAGAGAGAGAGAGAGAGAGAGAGAGAGAGAGAGAGAGAGAGAGAGAGAGAGAGAGAGAGAGAGAGAGAGTTATGACCATATAACTCAACAAAGACAGAATGCGTGTTAAAAAAGGCAGTAAACCTGGAGACTGTTGTCAGTGTTATGACAAGACTTTCAACACTGAAACCTGGGAGGAAAACATTGCTTTTGACTGCTGTTTGTCACAGCTTTATGACACAACGTCTTGACACTCACCACACTACTTCTCAACACTGACGTGTTGGTGTCACTGGCAAGTGACACTACCTCCTGACACAACTTCTTGACACCTTAAAAGAAACATCCAAGACACAGTCATAAACCCCTCAGACAGGAGTGACCAAGTCTTACATCTGAGAATAATAACATCACAAGATTTAACATTTACAGACGAAGTAAACGTTGAAACGTTTAAACAAGTAAACGTTCAAACGTTTAAACGCTGAAACGTTGAAACAGGCAGAACAATGACAGCTCCAGCAACTATACAACGTAAACACAACGTTTGTTTAGCATTATTAAAACGTTGTAACTAAGTGAAGATAACGTTGTGTTTAATAAGTGTGTGGTGGGAGGGTGGGTACCGAGGGCCTCTCACAAAGAACGTCGCATTTCGATCGTATGCGTTACACAAGACCAAAAAATTGTCGTACAAGAAAACGGAAGCGGCTGGCGAAAGTGACGTACTGTTCCGTTTTCTGTTTTGGGTCCTCTGGTAGGTTAAGAGAAGACACTTTAAATTGACCGCTTTCTTGACGTTGGTAAACCATAGGAGGACGAGCAAGGAATGCCACGCCTGTGGTGGCACTCTCCACAGCACGGGTGCCATACAGTATGGACTACTCTTAAATTCTCACGTCTCCTTTCAAGGCTGGCAAGATGGCACAGCTGGCAAGTGAGCGGAGATCCTCTATAGTGCATAGAATGAGTCCACTAGGCCACTGTCACCAGAGAAGCCTGGCCTCAGGTGGCCGTCAAGAGTCACCAGGGAAGCCTGGCCTCGGGTGGCCGTCAAGAGTCACCAGGGAAGCCTGGCCTCAGGTGGCCGTCAAGAGTCACCAGGGAAGCCTGGCCTCAGGTGGCCGTCAAGAGTCACCAGGGAAGCCTGGCCTCGGGTGGCCGTCAAGAGTCACCAGGGAAGCCTGGCCTCAGGTGGCCGTCAAGAGTCACCAGGGAAGCCTGGCCTCGGGTGGCCGTCAAGAGTCACCAGGGAAGCCTGGCCTCAGGTGGCCGTCAAGAGTCACCAGGGAAGCCTGGCCTCGGGTGGCCGTCAAGAGTCACCAGGGAAGCCTGGCCTCGGGTGGCCGTCAAGAGTCACCAGGGAAGCCTGGCCTCGGGTGGCCGTCAAGAGTCACCAGGGAAGCCTGGCCTCGGGTGGCCGTCAAGAGTCACCAGGGAAGCCTGGCCTCGGGTGGCCGTCAAGAGCCACCAGGGAAGCCTGGCCTCGGGTGGCCGTCAAGAGCCACCAGGGAAGCCTGGCCTCGGGTGGCCGTCAAGAGTCACCAGGGAAGCCTGGCCTCGGGTGGCCGTCAAGAGTCACCAGGGAAGCCTGGCCTCGGGTGGCCGTCAAGAGCCACCAGGGAAGCCTGGCCTCAGGTGGCCGTAAGAGCCACCAGGGAAGCCTGGCCTCGGGTGGCCGTCTAGAGTCACCAGGGAAGCCTGGCCTCAGGTGGCCGTCAAGAGCCACCAGGGAAGCCTGGCCTCGGGTGGCCGTCAAGAGTCACCAGGGAAGCCTGTCCTCAGGTGGCCGTCAAGAGCCACCAGGGAAGCCTGGCCTCGGGTGGCCGTCAAGAGTCACCAGGGAAGCCTGGCCTCAGGTGGCCGTCAAGAGTCACCAGGGAAGCCTGGCCTCGGGTGGCCGTCAAGAGTCACCAAGGAAGCCTGGCCTCAGGTGGCCGTCAAGAGCCACCAGGGAAGCCTGGCCTCAGGTGGCCGTCAAGAGCCACCAGGGAAGCCTGGCCTCGGGTGGCCGTCAAGAGTCACCAGGGAAGCCTGGCCTCAGGTGGCCGTCAAGAGTCACCAGGGAAGCCTGGCCTCGGGTGGCCGTCAAGAGCCACCAGGGAAGCCTGGCCTCAGGTGGCCGTCAAGAGCCACCAGGGAAGCCTGGCCTCGGGCCACTCACAGAATATTAACTCTCGAGACTGTCCACAGGTAAATCAGTGCCAAAGGTATCTGGAACTGAACATGTTGCGGCAATAGGATGTCTGTTGAACAGTTCTATAGAGCTGTTGAACACTCGCCATGAGGACGAATACATGTTCAACACTCATCAATTGCTAGGTGAACAGACGCATGAGGTGTAAGGTCCCTCTAGGCCAACTACCGACCATCCCCAGAATGCATCCCACAACAGGTGCCTAACTCCCGAGCACCTATTTGCCACTAGGTGAACAGATGCATGAGGTGAAAGGAAACATGCCCAATCGTCCCTGTCCAACGGCAGGAATGTAACCCAGGAGCCTTGGTTACAAGTCGACGACGAAGACCACTGCGCTACTGGCGTAAACCAAACAGTTAAGTGCTAATACCAATGTAAACACACTCAGGTGGCCAAACACAAGTGGGTCAGTGGTAAACAGTCAAGTGTAAACACTCAGATGAGTTGTAAACATGGATGAGGTAATCTACTGCCAGCACCGGAGTCCAACAGCCTGCTTGACCACACTACCAACCACCTGGCCTCATTGGACAGGGCCGCTGGGACACTGATCCACGGGAGCAACCCGGTACACACTAATTCACCTAGTTGTATTCACCTAGTTGTGCTTGCGGGGGTTGAGCTCTGGCTCTTGCGGCCCGCCTCTCAACTGTTACTATTTTATACTACCAGAATAAGACCAACGTGTCCTCATAGTACGCCGCATTTTGACGTATACGTCACCTAAGGCCAAAACTATCGTACTAAAATATGGTAGCGGCTTAAGAAATTGTCATAGTCTCCCGTTTTCTGATGTAGGGTTGTGTGGTAGGTTAGGATAGGGCACGGCAGTGGGAGGGCCGTGCCAGTGCCCTAGCAGTCATACACCTCTGGCATACATACGTCATCAGCCTCCCACGTTCATACATACACCCAACACGTGTTGAGTATACACAAGCCATACACCAACACGTGTTGAGTATACACAAGCCATACACCAACACGTGTTGAGTATACACAAGCCATACACCAACACGTGTTCAACACCCGCGTGGGTCACCCAGACGACACCCAGCTACACCCAGACGACACCCAGCTACACCCAGACGACACCCAGCTACACCCAGACGACACCCAGCTACACCCAGACGACACCCAGCTACACCCAGACGACACCCAGCTACACCCAGACGACACCCAGCTACACCCAGACGACACCCAGCTACACCCAGACGACACCCAGCTACACCCAGAAGACACCCAGCTACACCCAGACGACACCCAGCTACACCCAGACGACACCCAGCTACACCCAGACGACACCCAGCTACACCCAGACGACACCCAGCTACACCCAGACGACACCCAGCTACACCCAGAAGACACCCAGCTACACCCAGACGACACCCAGCTACACCCAGACGACACCCAGCTACACCCAGACGACACCCAGCTACACCCAGAAGACACCCAGCTACACCCAGACGACACCCAGCTACACCCAGACGACACCCAGCTACACCCAGACGACACCCTCCACCTCACAAGGTCAATAACCTTACGGCCGCCATGACTGAGGTAAGATGTAGAGGTCTCGTAAGTGGACACTTGAGGCCCTGATGAATGCTGCCGCCGACACTCCTAATAATGAAGAGTGCTAATTGATCATCAACTGGGAACAAGTGGAGCAGTCTTGGGTCTAGCTGCCTCTCATTAATGTCTATCACACTCACACACCTTGTTACCCCTCCTGGTTATAATCTATTATCTCTTCAGGTTTGGTTCTTGTTTTGGGCAGTTACACACATTGTTGGCAGGTGTGTAACCTGGCAGGTGTGTAAGCTGGCAGGTGTGTAACCTGGCAGGTGTGTAACCTGGCAGGTGTGTAACCTGGCAGGGGTGTAACCTGGCAGGTGTGTAAGCTGGCAGGTGTGTAACCTGGCAGGTGTGTAAGCTGGCAGGTGTGTAACCTGGCAGGCCAGTCGTAGAGGTGTAGATGGTAGACTGTACCTAAGTTTAAACTGGCTGTTAAGTGTTGGATGAGTGTGTTTGACATATAGTACTTTGGCAATGTGTAATCTCCCACTGCCGTTATATCTGGCCATTATTATGTCTGAGAGGATGTCTCAGGTGTAGAGGTATTACCTGACGTGACACAGCCAGGCTCTTGTACACTGTCACACACTCTGAAAGAGATGTTGTCGTCTTGACTGTCCAATGAGGTGGTTGGGGCTGTTAGTCGTAAGGTCGTAACGTCTCAAGGCGCGTTAGTTTCTCTCAATGGTTCCGTTGGGTGCAGCTCCTGCCTAGTTTGGGTAGGGATCACATTTTAGTCCATAATATCTTTAACGACTCTTTCCTCTTATCAAAGCTTCGGCCTCACACGCATGGGGGGTCACCGGTTCGAGTCTCCTAGTGCCCAGGTGAATGAAACGCTTTCCTCTATCTTGTGAGGCACTTATAAGACGTTTCTTGGGTGGAGTGGAGTCCGTAGTGGCGGCGTCTTGATCAGTAGCGACAGCTGACCTTCCTCTTGCTCTTCTCATACATGTATTACTTAAAGTAAAATGATAACCTGCCTCTCACTCACTCCCTACTGGCCGTCATCAACAGTAAATGTCTACTTTATACTCCAGGATTCATTAAACATTTCCACAACTACTTACGAAACCTCTACATCTTTCGTTAATCATGGCAGCTTGGTTTACATTTATTAAACAGTTTACTAGCCTGGGAACTTCACAACCCAAGGTTATTATTGGTACTAACAACCTCGTAGGGCTTCGGAGGTCATAAACTGTTTAATATATGTAAACACAGCTGAGATGTTTGAGGAAAGATGAACAGGTTTCGTAATGCTTGATGACTCCTGGTCCTGATGTATGTAACGGAACTCGTACAGTAAATTAGGGAAGAATGGTGGAGCTGGAGCTCACTACACTTGGAGAGAGGCGAAGTAAAGGAGACATGATAACGACATAACAGATTCTCATAAAAATGTACACAAAGTCAACGTAAAGTATATTTGACAGATATAAACAAGGGGGAACATGACTGTGAACTTTAACAAGCGGACAACTACTGCATTAGACAAGCAACAGCTAGTAAGGTGGGGCCCCGGAGCTAGCGGTCGACCCAGCAAGCACATTTAGGTGAGTAGATATAACACATACCAACCTGTCCTCCCACTTAACACGTCCCATTACAACACACTCGACCAATGCTTTAAACTGTGACGTATTAGTACACCACCGTAATACTGACGTTTGGTATACACTGGCCTCGACAGTTTAGGTATGGGTTCCTGCGGTGCTGGCTAGGCCAAACAGTTGTGTTTGTTACGTAGTGGGGTAGCCAGAGAACGTTGTTCTTGTTGTTGTTGTAGATGCAGCTACTGGGAAATAAAAGTTGTAAGTGGTGTAACCCCCATGACCCCCCCCCACCCCACCCCCCTGGGGGTCACACCCGGGGCAGCCTTCTTCAGGAGGTCAGCCCAGATGACCTCCGGATCATCTTGCTGAGTTAATTAAACATTCCTGGGTTAGTCTTAGTCAGCTAGTCTCAAGTAGGGGATATTTTTCATGATAATCTTGTCAAACATTGTAATGGAATTAGACCCCAGATTCTTATGTGTAAACATCCATGGACCTCCCACTTTTAGCCAGGTCAGAGGTCAGTCACACCCGTAATTAATAATTCCCCTACTTGAAGAGGTGTATGGTGTCTGTCAAACATCTTAATGGCAAATGTCTGGAGTGTTTGTGCACGTGTGGGGCACACCTCTTGCACCCTCAGTGTAGGGGCAGCAACACCACATCTCCCCCCACCCCCCACCCCCTCTTTTCTCAGCTGATAGAGGGTGTGGCTGTTTTAGGGACGTGGGTATATATGCCCCTGTATAAGGAGTTAGGGCAAGGGAGTGTTATTGTTACATCCTCTTATCCTCTGGATATAGTTTGGAATACGTTGGAATGTTTAATAAACTCTGCAAGATGATCCCGAGGTCATCTGGGCTGACCTCCTGAAGAAGGCGTCCCTGGGTGTGAACTGGGGGGGGGGGGTCATGGGTGTTACAGTAGCACCGGCTATGGTGAGCCCCTAGGAGACTAACCCGGCACAGGAACGGGGCTGTAACATATCCAGAGAACGTTGTTGTTGTTGTTATAGATTTAGCTACTGAGAACAAGTTCACAGTAGCACGGGCTATGGTGAGCCCGAAGTGGACTAACCCGGCACAGGAGCGGGGTTGTAACATGTCCAGAGAACGGCCTCCATCACTAATATACCACTTGGCATCTCACCTCCTAATCGAGGGAGGAAAGGGGCATTTCTCGACTCTGATTGGCTCGTGGACTGCTTTATGGAATACGGCGGGAGCCAATCAATGCTCGCTTTCTGAATAGTCGATTGCGTGTTCGCTTTCAAGGAGTGAGAATGTGAGGAACTGGGAGCCAGCAGGAATAGTAAGCACCTGGCTCTATTCCTTATATATTACTGGAGGGATTACTGGGGGTGACGAAGGCCACTCAGGTCGACCCGCCGTCCGTGTCGACCTGGTGCAGCAAGGTCGACCCAAGCAACTAAAGGTTGGGGCATATGGGCTGTAGGGACTCAGCTAGCCATCCTCCGGCCATTTCTTACGGGGTCGCTATGGTACCGACCCTGACCCACTCTTGTTGGGCACCTACCCAACAGCAATCACCGTGTCTAACTGGATGAGGGTAGTCCCAAGCATCTGGCCTCCAGCCTCAGATAGGCAGACAGACATTCTGTTTTATAGACATATATATGATTCTCGTTCGTAACGAAGTAAAATATGTTATTCTTTAGAGAAATTTCATGTAAACTACAAAACATTACTTTCGTAGTTATGTTATGTTACATATTATCCTTACACACACACACACACACACACACACACAACACACACACACACACACACACACACCCTCACACACACACACACACACACACACAACACACACACACACACACACACACACACACACACACACAACACACACACACACACACACACACACACACACACACACCCTCACACACACACACACACACACACACACACACACACACACACACACACAACACACACACACACACACACACACCCTCACACACACACACACACACACACACACACACACACACACACACACACACACACACACACACAACACACACACACACACACACACACACCCTCACACACACACACACACACACACACACACACAAAACACACACACACACACACACACACACACACACACACACACACACACACACACACACACACACACACACACACACACACACACACACACACAAAACACACACACACACACACACACACACACACACACACACAACACACACACACCCACACACACACAACACACACACACACACACACTGATAATGTTAACAAGGAAACAGGAGGCGTTTCCTTAAAACAAAAATAAAGCCCTACTTCCCGAGACAAGGGTGACCCTGAGACAGAAAGTACACAACATTATCACTGAAGCTCCTTCTAAACCACACGTATGGAACATGACTACACTCTCTTGTCAGTCATAGAGGGTTCTTCCAGGTCACGGGCTGGGGGGGGTGGGAACAGTAACTGTTGGGCCACTACTAACAGTATCTGTTGGGACGTTGAACACCATTGGCACTACGGGATAACAGACTTGCCGTTATAAAGAGGCTGTCATACCCCCGTTCACAAAGTTTGTCGTAGGCAGTATACCCACTGTCAGTCCCTGGTGGCAGTATACCCGCTGTCAGTTCCTGTTGGCAGCATACCCGCTGTCAGTAACTGTTGGGAGTAGGAAGACCGTGTGTGTGTGGCTTACCTGTGGGCACAAGAGGGTCGCTCACCAGCCGCTGTCACCAACGGACATTATACACGGATCTGAAAGGACACCAGACAAGCCATATATTAACATAAAGAAGGTTTAATAACACCAAATTGTCAATTAAGTCCAGGATTCGTCTTACGCAGCCAGTTGCGAAACCTGTACATCTTTTCTCAATTATTACAGCTTTGTTTACATTTGTTGAACAGGTTATGAGCACCGAGGCACTACGAGGTTGTTTATAACAATAATAACCTCGGGTTGTGAAGTTCCCAAGGCTCCTATACTGTTGAATATATGTAAACACAGCTGCCATGACTGAGGGAAGATGTACAGGTTTCGTAAGTAGTGGCGTAAATATTTGATGAAGCCTGGTGCTAGAAAGACCTCAAGTCATTTGCCTTAAAGGCCAACCCTTGACCCTTCAAGACAGTGACTGGACGTCGTACGTCCGGCAGCGTCATCACCACACAGACACTACAAAAAAATGACATATTACTCTTAAAGAAAAGCACCGTAATATCTACGTTTTCTATACATTACTCAAGAGGTCAGGTGGGTTGCTGGGGTTCGTACTCTTCTAGGTAGACAAAACCGTTGTTGTTTTTTACGGAGAGTTAAATCAGGAGAAGAGATGTAATGGGTTGTGTGGCTCGGGGCCCTTGTCCTGATTACTATTGCCTCAAAAATGGTGGTGTTTTGTGCGGTGAAAGGTGAGCCCCGGGGCCGAGACTTTGATCTGGTGCCCTCATACACACGACGCTTCCTTAAGAAACATTGCCGCATTTAAGACATAATCTTGCATAGTAAATATCTTGACTCAGTCCCGTCAAGGGCAAGAGATTAGATCTGAAGTGAAATATATGTATAGGTGCGTGTGTGTGTGCGTGGGCAGGCGCGAGCTCTCGCACGCGCACACACGCACGCAGGAATTGACAGGGTAGATAAGGATAAACTGTTTAACTCGGGTGGTACGCGAACAAGGGGACACAGGTGGAGACTGAGTACCCAAATGAGCCACAGGGACGTTAGAAAGAACTTTATCAGTGTCAGAGTAGTTAACAGATGGAACGCACTAGGAAGTGATGTGGTGGAGGCTGACTCCATACACAGTTTCAAGTGTAGATATGATAGAGCCCAGTAGGCTCAGGACTCTGTACACCAGTTGATTGACAGTTGAGAGGTGGGACCAAAGAGCTAGAGCTGAACCCCGCAAGCACAAGAGAGAGAGAGAGAGCTAGCTAGCTCTGGTGACCCCGAGGCACAAACCCCCCCCCCCCAACATCACTCTCCCACAAGTACAGACTCATAAAGTAGTATAACCTGGCGCGCCTTGTAATTTGGTAATGTGACCAACCCGCGAGTGTCTTAACTCTCTGGCGGTCATCAGAGTGCCGGCACCAGTGCCATCACGTGCTGGCTAAACCCTTGTTAATCAGCACGCGCTCTCCTTACCTAGGAATTGTAGGGGCTTAAGGCACTCATGCTTCGAGTGTGTGTCTTAGTGTGTTTAGTATGTGCTGCAGTTACATATATCTTGCAACCATGTCCTTCAGTTACAGGGTGACAGGGACGGAGGGTGACGGGGCCAAAGGGTGACAGGGCCAGAGGGTGACAGGGCCAGAGGGTGACAGGGCCAGAGGGTGACAGGGCCAGAGGGTGACAGGGAGACAGTTAACAGTCACCATGAGGACAAGGAGCTGGGATACGAAGACAAGGAGTTGAGATATGAGGACAAAGCTGGGACTTACGAACAAGGCAAGATATCCCAAACTCTGACAAGCTTATATTAGCACAAACACCGCAGACTTTGGTAGAGACATTGACAACACACCATCACTCTGCCCTGAACCATTAAATTTTTTTTAAATTTTGCCCCGAGGGGCGAGTTTATTGGGGCAGCGCCACTCATCTTGTGAGTGGACCATGGCTCCTCAGTCTCCACACTTACAATGACATGCAGGCTGCCTTTTAGGCTCTTTGGTCCCGCCTCTCAACTCTCCATCAACTGGTGTACGGATTCCTGAGCCTACTGGGCTCTATCCACCACCACCCCAGGACACAAAGGTCAACCACCACCCCAGGACACAAAGGTCAACCACCACCCCAGGACACAAAGGTCAACCACCACCCCAGGACACAAAGGTCAACCACCACCCCAGGACACAAAGGTCAACCACCACCCCAGGACACAAAGGTCAACCACCACCCCAGGACACAAAGGTCAACCACCACCACCCCAGGACACAAAGGTCAACCACCACCACCCCAGGACACAAAGGTCAACCACCACCACCCCAGGACACAAAGGTCAACCACCACCCTAGGACACAAAGGTCAACCACCACCCCAGGACACAAAGGTCAACCACCACCCCAGGACATAAAGGTCAACCACCACCACCCCAGGACACAAAGGTCAACAACCACCACCCCAGGACACAAAGGTCAACCACCACCACCCCAGGACACAAAGGTCAACCACCACCCCAGGACACAAAGGTCAACCACCACCACCCCAGGACACAAAGGTCAACCACCACCACCCCAGGACACAAAGGTCAACCACCACCCCAGGACACAAAGGTCAACCACCACCCCAGGACACAAAGGTCAACCACCACCCCAGGACATAAAGGTCAACCGCCACCACCCCAGGACACAAAGGTCAACCACCACCACCCCAGGACACAAAGGTCAACCACCACCCCAGGACACAAAGGTCAACCACCACCCCAGGACACAAAGGTCAACCACCACCCCAGGACATAAAGGTCAACCACCACCACCCCAGGACACAAAGGTCAACCACCACCGCCCCCAGGACACAAAGGTCAACCACCACCCTAGGACACAAAGGTCAACCACCACCCCAGGACACAAAGGTCAACCACCCCCCCAGGACACAAAGGTCAACCACTGACATTCTATACACCGTCAACAACTGCTCTCTTCTCTCCAGTGACCTTTCCTGCTGTAATCTATAATGAATAAACTTGGGCGATGAATAAAGCTGGGAAGAACATGAATGAGAACTGAAGCTTGGGAGAACAGGAGTGAACATACAAGCTGGTCTGGGGAGAACATAGACCATCAACACGATAGAACACGAGTGATGAACACAACAGTATATTCCTGATGAACACAACAGTATATTCCTGATGAACACAACAGTATATGTCTGATAACACAACAGTAAATGCCTGATGAACACAACAGTAAATGCCTGATGAACACAACAGTAAATGCGTGATGAACACAACAGTAAATGCCTGATGAACACAACAGTATATGAGTGATGAACACAACAGTATATGCGTGATGAACACAACAGTATATTCCTGATGAACACAACAGTATATTCCTGATGAACACAACAGTATATGTCTGATAACACAACAGTAAATGCCTGATGAACACAACAGTAAATGCGTGATGAACACAACAGTAAATGCCTGATGAACACAACAGTATATGAGTGATGAACACAACAGTATATGCGTGATGAACACAACAGTATGTATCTGATGAACACAACAATACATGTCTGATGAACACAACAGTATGTGCCTGATGAACACAACAGTATATGAGTGATGAACACAACAGTATATGCGTGATGAACACAACAGTATGAGTGATGAACACAACAGTATATGCGTGATGAACACAACAGTATATGAGTGATGAACACAACAATACATGTCTGATGAACACAACAGTGTCTGATGAACACAACAGTATGTGCCTGATGAACACAACAGTATGTGCCTGATGAACACAACAGTATATGAGTGATGAACACAACAGTATATGCGTGATGAACACAACAGTATGTGTCTGATGAACACAACAGTATATGCCTGATGAACACAACAGTATATGTCTGATAACACAACAGTAAATGCGTGATGAACACAACAGTAAATGCGTGATGAACACAACAGTATATGCGTGATGAACACAACAGTATATGAGTGATGAACACAACTGTAAATGCGTGATGAACACAACAGTAAATGCGTGATGAACACAACAGAACATAACTCGCCTAATCCGTTTTAAAAAGTTACGTAATAATCATATTAAAACACCAGGTTCCAATGTGAGCCAACTGCCCCCCCTCCCCCCCCCCCCCCCCCCCTTGCAACTCCAAACTTCCGGCAACACCACAAACGATGCTTCAGCAATACAGCACTTCCCATGACACTGCGAATTCTCCTGTAATTTGCAACATGGCACATTCCTTGCAAATTTCCTGCAGGGTGTCGCCTGCAACAGACCGCTTGACCAGGCACGGCAACACTGCCCCCCCCCCCCACGCCAGTCTCTTGTTTACCACTCCGTTCAAAATGCAACGGTGTCGGGCTATCAACCATAAGGTCTATCAACCTCTGGAGGGTTGTTAAGGCTACCACAATACCTTGCTGACCAACCACCAAGTTTGTTCTGGTAGTGAACGTCTCTCTCTCTCTCTCTCTCTCTCTCTCTCTCTCTCTCTCTCTCTCTCTCTCTCTCTCTCTCTGTCTCTCTCTCTCTCAGGTGTACACAAGGATCAACAGGTAAAACTTGAGCATCACTTGACTATTGGGGGCGGCATGGGGCACCCACCAGGGGTCGTACTGGACACATCACCAGGTCTGAAGGTCGGGTAGTTGGGTCCTCAGCTAAACACCTCTAGAAACTCTCCTCAAACGATCAAATTACCTTGTTTGATTTTTTACTAATTCGTCTTATTTCTATCAGACTACTCAACTCCGTAAAAAATAGAACGATTTTGCCAGAAAAGTACAAACCCAAGCAACCCACCTAACCTATCGAGGCCGATGCAAAGAAAACGTCAATACTCCGGTGTTATAATTTTGATTAATGAGTTGCATTTTTAACGGAACAGTTGAGTCAGTACAAATACCAGGTAGTGGAAGGTCAGGTTGTGCTCTGTGGTAATGGGGAGTGAGGCTAGATGGCAGCCCCGGCCCCAGAGAGGCACAGGGTCACCCTGCAAGACCCAGCCAGGGAGAGGCTCTGGTGCCAGGCGTCTACACAGGTGCCAGGCGTCTACACAGGTGCCAGGCGTCTACACGGGTGCCAGGCGTCTACACGGGTGCCAGGCGTCTACACGGGTGCCAGGCGTCTACACAGGTGCTAGGCGTCTACACGGGTGCCAGGTGCCAGACAGGAACTAGCAACTCCAGTCATTATCACAATGTGTCAAAGAAAACATGTGTGTAACGCGTGTGTGAGAGTCAGCTTGTACACAGCTCCCATACCCCCTGGTCACACGTACCTGTGGTGGCTGGCCTTGTGCACGGGGCTACATGTGTCCTTACACTCTAGGACACGTCCCCACACCCCCTACACTGTACCTGAGGTACAGTGTAGGGGGTGTGGACACAGATACATCACACATGGCCTAAAAAGTGAACCAGTTGCAGATCAAACTAATACTCACGGTACACGACGTATCAAACCAGGTTATTACTATGGATAAAACATGTGAAATGGTTGTTCCGTGTCCATGTGTGGCTTCTGGTAGATGACTAATATGTGTGTGAATATGTGTAGTGCCAACACTAACACCACCTCCCCTCTCACCGTGCATGATCCTCGTATCTGTGGAACCAATTACCGCGTAATGTGGTGGAGGTGGGGTCCCTCGATTGTTTCAAGCGTCGGTTGGACATGTATATGAGTGGGATTGGGTGGTTATAGATACGAGCTGCCTCGTATGGGCCAATAGGCCTTCTGCAGTTACCTTTATTCTTATGTTCTTATCTAAACTACTTTATGTAGTGCCAAACTATTCACCATCGATGTATTAATAATTTGTGTAAATACACAAGACATTGTAACTTTTTGTAATGAGCTGACATTATAATTATAATGTGTGCAGCTTAGGTGTAATTGTTAATGTCAACATCTCCGCTCAGCTCTGATCATTTGTGCCCTCTGTAACCCTTTTTTGCGCTACCGCTCACAGGATGAGTATAGTGTGCACAACAAACTACCGCTCACAGGATGAGTATGGGGTGAACAATAAACTAGCGGCCTCCAGCAGCAACAATACAAATTTGCTCAACCACTTACGAAACCTATACATCTTTCCCTCACCAACAAGACTGTTGACATATATTAAGCAGTTTATGAGCTCCGAAACACATGAGATTGTTTATAACAATAAACAACACCTGGAGGAGTGTTGTTAGGAAGACTGACAGTGATAAACAGTGTTGAACTGTGATATGAGTCTTGAGGTTATCTTGAGGTTATCTTGAGATGATTTCGGGGCTTTAGTGTCCCCGCGGCCCGGTCCTCGACCAGGCCTCCACCCCCAGGAAGCAGCCCGTGACAGCTGACTAACTCCTAGGTACCTATTTACTGCTAGGTAACAGGGGCATTCAGGGTGAAAGAAACTTTGCCCATTTGTTTCTGCCTCGTGCGGGAATCGAACCCGCGCCACAGAATTACGAGTCCTGCGCGCTATCCACCAGGCTACGAGGCCCCTAACATGAGTGACAACACTGTGATAAGAACACCTCTCCTAAGTACTCGAGTAACTGCTTGAAGACTCCGGTCCCAGGTTATGGCCGACCTCGTAGCGTTCCGGAGCTCGTTAGCTGTTTAAATAATAAAATAGACTGAGCCGTCATGATGGAGGAAGGATGTAGAGGTGTCGTAAGTGGAGACTTAAGTGGTTGCTGAGCCCTGGCACAAGGGGCTCTGGAGACAATGGGTGTGTAACCGAGGTCTTCCAAGAGTCACTTCCACAAGCCATCCAACATAAGAATTCAGGAAACTCTAGGAAGCCAATTTAGCTCATATGTGACAGCTCTTATTTATATGCACACAAACTCACTCGTATAACACCCTACGTCTAACCTACGCTTGAAACAATCCAGTGATCCCACCACTATTATGTCACCCGGTAATCTGTTCCACAAACCAACAACCCTGTTAACAAACCAGTATTTACCCAGGTCTTTCCTGAACCTAAATGTATGCTTTGTTTGCTCTAGTTTGTGCTGATATTTAATATCCTCTTAGTATCCCCAAAACTGACTTACACAACACTTACTAGACTTTAGGTTGGACACCAGCGTCCACATTTTCACGATTCTACTTGGGCAAAAGCCACTTTCTATTTCAAGAGTCAAATTGTCAACACTGAACGAACTCAAATCTCTCTCTTAACCGAACATATAACCAACAAACCTCTCTAAGCCGAACATACATATAACCCACAAACCTCTCTAAGCCGAACATACATATCACCCACAAACCTCTCTAAGCCGAACATACATATAACCCACAAACCTCTCTAAGCCGAACACACATATAACCCACAAACCTCTCTAAGCCGAACACACATATAACCCACAAACCTCTCTAAGCCGAACACACATATAACCCACAAACCTCTCTAAGCCGAACAGACTCACCGACTGCAGGCACCCAAAGCCGAATGATCACAACAGCCGCCGCACCGTGTACACAAATTCCGAACAATGGCCTTGTAAACCACTGTTCAACTATCCGGCTGGCCGGATACGAAGCCTAGCGTCCCTTTCCGCACAATAAACTCCACTTTTACCGGATTCTTCCGACGAAAAACAACCCACGTAACCTTTTATATTCCCATCTTTATTATATGTCCATTCAAATACGTCATTTATAATTTTTAAAATAAATAACTGTTTTATATGCAAATAAATTCTGGGGCTTGTCTGAGAGAGAGAGAGAGACAGAGAGAGAGACAGAGAGAGAGACAGAGAGAGAGATAGAGAGAGAGAGAGAGAGAGAGAGAGAGAGAGAGAGAGAGAGAGAGAGAGAGAGAGAGAGAGAGAGACAGAGAGAGAGACAGAGAGAGAGAGAGAGAAAGAGAGAGAGAGAGAGAGAGAGAGAGAGAGAGAGAGAGAGAGAGAGAGAGAGAGAGAGAGAGAGAGAGAGAGAGAGAGAGAGAGAGAGACAGAGAGAGAGAGAGAGAGAGAGAGAGAATTTAGAATACTTGCATATGTATTCATATGTAAATGACCACAAAATTAGCATTACAAACCATTTACCCCAATGCCATTAAATATTTGACCAGTATCAGAGCCGCAGTCATCACACAAATAATTCCTGTGTAATCATTACCTCTCAATATTTACACACCAAAACCCCGGCTTTTGTTTTACCTATAAATGTAACAGAATATAAATATTGGCTTTTGGATATTATAAAAGAATTCCCAAAATGTGCTATTTTGTTAGGGGACTCCTTTGACCTCTATTAATTCCTGCCATTGTTAATATAATTGCCAATTTATATACGGTAATTGTAATTTAAATAGTTACATCAGTGATATTGAAACAATTAGTACTTATAGAATTATAAAGGTACTAAATAATGTAGTTTGGATTCGTGAGCTGGGTGATGTAATAAGCAGTGTGGCGTGTGTGTTGATTGGTTAAAACATGTCGTGACGTGTGTGGGGGTGGCCGGTGGTGCCACATGTTGCGTGGTGACGTCACAGGCTGCGTGACATGTCTCGGAATGTGTTGATTGGCGAACAACACGTCGGGACATGTGAGGAGGACGGTGTTGCCACAGGTTGTGCGGTGACGTCAGAGGTTGTACAGTGACGTCACAAGCAGCGTCTTGCGTGTTGATTGGTGAGCGACATGTCGGGACAGTGTTGCCACAGGTTGTGAGGTGACGTCACAAGCAGCGTCTCGCGTGTTGATTGGTGAGCGACATGTCGAGACAGTGTTGCCACAGGGTGTGAGGTGACGTCACAAGCAGCTTCTCGCGTGTTGATTGGTGAGCGACATGTCAGGACAGTGTTGCCACAGGTTGTGATGTGACGTCACAAGCAGCTTCTCGCGTGTTGATTGGTGAGCGACTTGTCGGGACACTGTTGCCATAGGTTGTGAGGTGACGTCACAAGCAGCTTCTCGCGTGTTGATTGGTGAACGACATGTCGTGACAGTGTTGCCACAGGTTGTAACCTGCCCCTCACCCCGAGAGACACGAACCAGATAAAAACTATACCCGTGTTGCTGGTCTTGGTGCAAGGCTCGTACCTAGCAACAACTTGTTGGATCACCGATGTATTTCTCGTATATTTCTGATGTAAATATCTTGCTGGGTGTATTGGTGTATATTGGAGGCGTTTGTTTGTATGCGATGAATGTATGTATTGTTGAGTATGTGTGTGTATGCATGTATGAATACGAGAGGGGGAAGATGGAAGGATGTAAAGTGTCTTCTGATATCTTGCAATCTTGGTCACCAGGCAGGTGCTTGTCAGACCATTTCTTGAAGACTATTGTGTGTGTATATTTACTATTTGTGTCTGCAGAATGAAGCTATTAGCTCTTGGACCCCGCCTTTCTAAAGAATTCTATGTTTTCTCTATTATATCTACTGCATATATTTGTAACACACACACACACATGATGTTGATTGACAGTTGAGAGGCGGGATCAAAGAGCCAGACCTCAACTCCTGCAAGCACAATTAGGTGAGTATACACACACCAGGAAGCTGCCCATAGCAGCTGTCTAACTCCCAAGTACCTATTTACTGCTAGGTGAACAGGTGAATGATCAAACACCTGTCACGCTTGACAACTCAGTAACCTATCAAACACCTGAGACCCCGCCACCGTTGTGTCCGCGCCCACGGCTCAGTCCACTCACCTGCCTGCTTCATACCTGGTTGATGGGGTTCTGGGAGTTCTACTCAACAAGCCCGGCCCGAGGCCAGGCTCGACTTGTGAAAGTTTGGTCCACCAGGCTGTTGCTTGGAGCGGCCCGCAGGCCCACATACCTACCACAGCCCGGTTGGTCCGGCACTTCTTGGAGGAAACA
Organism: Procambarus clarkii; assembly: GCF_040958095.1. Taxonomy (NCBI): domain Eukaryota; kingdom Metazoa; phylum Arthropoda; class Malacostraca; order Decapoda; family Cambaridae; genus Procambarus; species Procambarus clarkii. The sequence goes on along the minus strand of NC_091194.1, from coordinate 6,884,856 downwards.
ATCTAGTTTTCTCTTGAAGATGTCCACGGTTGTTCCGGCAATATTTCTTATGCTCACTGGGAGGGTGTTGAGCAACTGCGGTCCTCTGATGTTTATACAGTGTTCTCTGATTGTGCCTATGGCACCCCTGCTCTTCACTGGTTCTATTCTGCATTTTCTTCCATATCGTTCACTCCAGTACGTTGTTATTTTACTCTGTAAATTTGGGACCTAGCCCTCCAGTATTATCCATGTGTATATTATTTGGTATCTCTCTCGTCTCCTTTCTAGTGAGTACATTTGGAGAGCTTTGAGACAATCCCAATAATTTAGGTGCTTTATCGCGTCTATGCGTGCCGTATATGTTCTCTGTATTCCCTCTATTTCAGCAATCTCTCCTGCTCTGAAGGGGGAAGTGAGTACTGAGCAGTACTCAAGACGGGACAGTACAAGTGATTTGAAGAGTACAACCATTGTGATGGGATCCCTGGATTGGAAAGTTCTCGTAATCCATCCAATCATTCTTCTGGCTGTCGCAATATTTGCTTGGTTATGCTCCCTAAACGTTAGGTCGTCAGACATCATTATTCCCAAATCCTTGACATGCAGTTTTCCTACTATGGACAGATTTGATTGTGTTTTGTACCCTGTATTATGTTTAAGGTCCTCATTTTTACCGTACCTGAGTACCTGGAATTTATTACTGTTAAACATCATGTTATTGTCTGCTGCCCAGTCGAAAACTTTGTTGATATCTGCTTGTAATTTTTCAATGTCTTCAGCAGAGGTAATTTTCATGGTGATCGGGTGGTTGTACTGGTGTAGTTGTGTAGCAGTAACACTTGTACACACACACCATCAGTGCCACGCTAAACAAGTGCCTTAACTGCTGCACAACACACCCACCGGCACTACAACTTCCTACAAGTATATGTGAGTGCCAGGGTGTGTGTTTGAGTGCATGTGTGCGTATGTGAGTGCCAGGGTGTGTGTTTGAGTGCATGTGTGCGTATGTGAGTGCCAGGGCGTGTTTGAGTGCGTGTGAGCATTCACAAACACAATCACACACAAGTAACCCGTGGACACGCACAAGACTCGGCCTTGGCCAGGCCACGGACGGTGGTCACGCACCCAGGGGGGGGGGGGGAAGGGGGGAGCGGGGGGAGGGGGGGAGGGGGGAGGTGGGGGAGGTGGGGGAGGTGGGGGAGGTGGGGGAGGTGGGGGAGGTGGGAGGTGGGAGGGGGGGACCAACACAGGTAAGCGGGACACCTCACGCGCGGACACGCACACGCACACGTGCCATGTGGGGCGTGCTGGTGTGACGGTGTGGGGGAGAGGGAAGGGATGGGAGGGGGGGGGCACAGGAAGGAAAGGGTTGCAGGAAATGGGAGAGGGGTCACTGGGAGGGACGGGCAACACACACGCACAAGCACGTGACGTGGGTACACACACACACACACACACACACACACACACACACACACACACACACACACACACACACACACACACACACACACACACGAATGGGAAATGATGTACTTCACGAAGCGGACAGAGAGAAAGATCTAGGAGTTGATATCGCACCAAACCTGTCTCCTGAAGCCCACATAAAGAGAATAACATCTGCGGCATATGCGAGGCTGGCTAACATCAGAACAGCCTTTAGGAACCTGTGTAAGGAATCATTCAGAACCTTGTATACCACATATGTAAGACCAATCCTGGAGTATGCGGCCCCAGCATGGAGCCCGTACATTTGTCAAGCACAAGGCGAAGCTGGAAAAAGTTCAGAGGTATGCCACTAGTCTAGTGCCAGAACTAAGAGGCATGAGTTACGAGGAAAGGCTGCGGGAAATGCACCTCACGACACTGGAAGACAGAAGAGTAAGGGGAGACATGATCACCACCTACAAAATTTTCAGAGGAATTGACACGGTAGACAAGGGTAAACTATTCAACACTGGTGGGATGCGAACAAGGGGACACAGATGGAAACTGAGTACCCACATGAGCCACAGGGACGT